>NC_091455.1:96248845-96551595 GCF_027789765.1 Dendropsophus ebraccatus | reverse complement strand
GACTTAATGCTATCCAGCGTTTCCTTGGATTCGCCAACTATTATCGGCAATTCATCCCTCACTTCTCTACCCTGGTCGCACCCATCGTGGCTCTCACTAAAAAGAAGGCGGACCCCAGACGATGGCCTCCAGAGGCCGAACAAGCCTTCAATAGCCTCAAGTCTGCCTTTGCCTCTGCTCCTGCCCTAGTCCGCCCGGATGTCTCCAGGCCGTTTTCTCTCGAGGTCGATGCTTCTTCTGTGGGCGCAGGAGCCGTTCTCTCGCAAAGGGACACATCAGGCAAGACCAGAACCTGCGGGTTCTTTTCTAGGACTTTCTCCCCTGCCGAGAGGAACTATACTATTGGGGACCGTGAACTCCTGGCCATTAAGTTGGCACTGGAGGAGTGGCGTCATCTACTAGAGGGGGCTAAACACCCTGTTAACATCTACACGGACCACAAGAACCTCTTCTACCTCCAGTCGGCTCAACGCCTCAATCCCCGGCAGGCCAGGTGGTCTCTCTTCTTCTCTCGGTTCAACTTTACCATCCATTTCCGTCCAGCCGAGAGGAACCTAAAGGCCGATGCATTATCCCGAGCATCCGATGTCATGGGGCAAGAGGAATCTCCTCGTCACATAATACCTCCCGACCGCCTAGTACCAGTTGCTACTTCTGCTCTGCAGAGACTGCCCCCCGGGAAGACTTATGTGCGCCCCACGCTCCGTAAACGCATCTTGAAGTGGGGGCACTCCTCTTTGGTGGCCGGGCATCCAGGAACTCAAAAGACTGGGCAATTGATCTCCCGTCACTACTGGTGGCCCAATCTCCTCCAGGATGTCAAGGACTTTGTGGCTTCCTGTGCAGTCTGTGCCAGGAATAAGTCTCCCCGTCAAAGACCTGCCGGCCTACTTTTGCCCTTGCCAGTCCCGGACCATCCCTGGCACCACATTGGGATGGATTTCATCACAGACCTACCTCCATCTGCGGGCAATACAGTTATTTGGGTGGTGACGGACCGCTTCTCTAAAATGGCTCACTTCGTGGCTCTTCCTGGCCTACCCTCTGCTCTTCGTCTGGCTCAGTTGTTCTTCCGACACATCTTCCGCCTGCATGGACTTCCTCTTCACATTGTGTCCGACCGAGGCTCTCAATTTGTCTCAATTTGTTTTGGCGTGCCCTCTGCTCGCAGCTCCAAGTAAAGCTGGACTTCTCATCAGCCTACCATCCCCAGTCTAACGGGCAAGTGGAGAGAGTCAATCAGATCCTGGGTAATTACCTACGGCATTTTGTGTCCAGCCGCCAAGACAACTGGTCCGACCTCCTTCCATGGGCGGAATTCTCCTATAACCATCTGGACTCGAGTTCCACAGGCAAGTCTCCTTTCTATGTGGTCTACGGGCATCATCCTCGTCCTCCTCTGCCTCTCTCTCCATCCTCTGGGGTCCCAGCCGTGGAGGAGCTGTTATCTGACCTGCAGTCGATCTGGGAACAAACTCGACAGTCCTTACTCAAAGCCTCTGAACACATGAAGGACCAGGCTGATAAGAAGAGGAGACCTGCCACGAATTTTCGTCCAGGTGACAAAGTCTGGCTCTCGGCCAAATATGTTCGACTCAAGATTCCCAGCTACAAGTTGGGTCCTCGATTCCTTGGTCCTTTTTCGGTGCTAAAACGCATCAACCCTGTCACCTACAAACTCCGCCTGCCCCCTACTATGCGGATTCCGAACGCCTTCCATGTCTCCCTCTTGAAGCCTGTGGTCCTCAACCGGTTCTCCGATCAGTCTCCGTTCTCTGTTCCACAAGCCGTCTCAGACGACGTCTACGTTGTTAAAGATATTCTGGCCATGAAAACTGTCAGAGGGAGACGTTTCTTCCTGGTGGACTGGAGAGGATTTGGTCCTGAGGAGAGGTCCTGGGAACCCGAGGCTAACATCCTGGATAAAGATCTCATCAAGGGGTTCCTGCAGGCAAGAAAGAGGGGGAGGCCAAAGGGGGGGGGTACTGTCATGGCCGCGGCGGCGGCCCGTGCTCCGGGACGCCGCCGCCATCTAGCTCATGTAGCTGCCGGGGTCCTGGTGCAGGGACCCGGCGCTGCGGTCTGTTCGGCCGGGGGGGCGCCTCAACTCGTCCCGCTCCACCTTCCGTCTGTGCCGGCCGGCGCGCGCGTCCCCGCCTCCTAGGGCGCGCGCGCGCCGGCTGTCTCAGATTTAAAGGGCCAGTCCGCCCCTAATTGGTAGTTGCACCCAATCACTCCCTATAAATCCCAGCATGCCCTGTCCCCTGTGTTGGAGCCTCTACATGCTTCCCATAGCGTTTGGCCCAGCTCCCTGTTGTTCCTGATACCTGTCCGCTACCTGGTCCCTAGTCCTTGTTCCTGATTCCTGTCCGCTACCCAGTCCCTACTCCTAGTCCCTGGTTCCTGCTTCCCGTCTCTCTGCTGTTCCTGTGTTCAGCCTGTCACCTGCGGTACGCTTACACGCCACTGTCAGTACCTGCTCCTGTCACGCCTCGCCTGCCGTCACCAGCAACCAAGCCAGGGGTAGCGACCTGGGGGTCGTCTGCCGCAGCAAGTCCATCCCGCTTTGCGGTGGGCTCTGGTGAAAACCAGCGGCCCCTTAGACTCCGCTTCCTGGTGAGGTTTGTGCCATCGCTGGTGCCGGTCCAGTGGATCCACTACTCCCGGCGTTACAGAGATATGGGTGCTAAAAGCCTATCAAAGCAGATTGCGGCTATGCCTGAATTCTTAGACAATTTAGTTTCAGACAACCTTAAGATGTAAAGGTGTGGATAAATATTTTTTAAAGAAACTAAATCCACAGCTCCCACTAGGTGAGAAATTTATCGTGTTCCCATCTTCCAGCTACACAATTCTCCAAGCGTGCTATTTGTTGTACCTTGTCTATCCACTCATTTAAAGTACTCTCCCCTCCAATGTAATGGGATGAGCAGTTTTCGCTGCTGACAACAGAGTTGGTAAGTAGTTTTTGGACCCATAAAAGAATTAGGGAAGGGTCTAGTGGAACAATGCTACCACAGATAGACAAAATGTGGCGGGTGATCTCTAACCCGTAACTAATCCAAGCAGATTTGGGCAAGTAAGCCAAATATGGGAAAGTAGCCCTCAGTATGCATTACATCTCCTACAATTATCATTATTAAGGATGTTTTTTTCTTCAGAAGGTAAGATGTCCTGTACCATCTTGTTGTTAATTTAGGAGTTTTCCTAAATTTTCACACACTTAGAGAAGCTGTGTGAGTTTTTGAAGATCTGTAAGATTGTGGAGTAGGGATGTATTTAGTTGATTCTTCCTCGCTGCAATAAAGGATGGCTTAGTCTCGGCTTCATTAATTAGCCTTTGTATACCCTAAAGAGTAAGCCTCTAGGAAGATGTTCCATGTTTAGATAACATTCAAGCCAAGATGCATCCCTATATGTTGGAAATGCAGCTAAAAACTTTTGGCATCCACTCATAAATAGTTCTGATTGTAATGATCGTGCACCCCCGGGGGGGACTTTCCCAAGTAGAGCCTCTAAGGTTGAGATCTCTTTAGTGGCTTGTATGTGTGGGTTGGGTGAGAGGTGCAAGAGATTGGTCCATGGTGAGGTGGATGTTTCATCTATACATGTACCTTCTGAAATAGAAAGTGCTGCTAAATGTTATTATAATGTGGAGGTTCACTTCCAGGTTTCACACTGCGGTGCTTAGATATAGGTGATATTACCCATAGCATATTACTTAGCTTATAGATACCTTATTTATTACTTTGTTATAATCACAGAATAAATATATACTATATTCTTTAAACAGACTCTTTAAGTATCTATAACACTTTAAAGATATAACGTCTAGCTGTTTTATAGATACAGTTTTGTTGTTCTAGCAGAGAGTGTAATCTTGCTCATTTTTTACAATCAGTTTTACTGCCGGTCACAGTGGCTACATTAACTGACATTACCCGGATGAGAAGTTTGTGGCAGATACAGATGAAAGTAAGTTGCATGGCAGGGATAGAGATACAAGGACTAAACCCCAGGGTCATAATTTTAAAGTGAAATAGGGAATTAAGATGATCACTATTACCATGTGAATAGATAAAAAGTGTTTTTCATCATCCCGTTAAATATGCACTGTAGTGCTAAATGATATGTGCCTCCACTAGAAGCAAATTACTTAGCACTTCAACAAACACAGCATGGAATCACTTCGATAGAAACTGCACTGCCGACAAGCTCAGGCTTCACATTTATTAAATAAATCAAGTGATAATGCTTTGAGGAGCAATGAAAAAGAGAAGCAACGCCACTACAACAATTGGTTTGAATTTAAACACTGTACTACATGAGATGCTAAGGCAAGAGTAGAAATGTGAACTCAATGGTATGTAACAGATTATATGCCGCTGCATTAACCATTCTATTTACAGGATGAGTAACTAAACTTGTAAATATATCAGTAAAACACAGCTTAACTAATGATCTAGTCTACAGAAAGTTTTAAATATCAGGTTATTTAACTAAGGCCTTATGCGCACAGATGGATTTAGAATCTGTGTAGTATGGCTCTATAATAACACACCCACTGAATTTATGGGCCCATACTGTTCTTCTGACCTTATTCATGAATCCACTAGGAAGAAAAGAACACATGGCTCTTATGGATTAATCTAGAATACTTTGTTCTAAAGAAGAATATGAAATACTATCAGCATCAGTATGTGCAGTTCTCTGCACCATCTACTGGTCTGTATCTTCTTTGTGCTCTAAAATCTCTTCATTTTCTCTATGGACAGTGGCACCTAGGTGGGACTTCATGGCAGTTAGGCCCTCTGCCCACCCGGGAGATAGACACTAACTGCCACTGTCCACATAGGTGAGATGCCTCAACCAAGGTGCCACTGTTCATGGATAAAATGAAGCAATTTTAGAGCACAAAGAAGACACAGACAAGTGTTATACAGGTATATATTGAATGTGAAGCATCTAAGCTTGTAGATGGTGCGGAGAACCACACATAGAGTAAGGGGGGACAATATCACTTTACGTCAATTGTCATGTTGTTGTGAGAGAACATACAAATATATCTTCAGATATATTCAGGTCTAATAACTTATTTGTCGGACCTTAAAGGGAATCTGTAAGCATTAATTCACGATCCAAGCTGCTGACACTATTAGATAGCTGTTAAGTCAAGAAGACACTTGTTACCTTTCGTAAAAACCATCTCTGCTTCCAGAATGTAAAAAAAATGCTTTTATTCTATAATAAAAAGTGTTAAAGAGACTTTTCAGCGCTCATGAGGAGCGGCATGCTGAAACTCATCCTTATTCCCTGTCCCCTGGTCCTGCTTAAAGAGAACCTATCACCTATTTATCTACTGTCCCTAATGTGTCTCTATAAGAGTTCCTAAATCTAACTATAAAGATAAAAGATATGTTTTCAGCCAGGGAACAGAGGATCGGGTAAAGTATCAGATACAGACTGGAAAGGCAGTCTGTATCTTTATAGTGACATTAAGGGACTCTTATAGACAAATTAGGGACACAGTAATACACAGCGATCTTGTGCTGGATAGTGCGAGATCACAGTGATCTTGTGCTGGATAGTGCGAGATCACAGTGTATTAACAGATCGTCGGGAAAAGGATCATGGGATCCTATCCCGGCGCTCTGCATGCCAGGAAGTTCCGGAAGCGAGACAGGAAAGTAAAACGTGGTTAATTCAAAAACACTGCAGTAAAAAATAACTAATTATATTTACAAATATTAATAAAATATTCATTCACATCTAATTAAGGGAATTTTTTTAAAAACATTTTTGTCCATGATTGGCTCTCTTTAAGACTCCGCTTCAAGGTGTCAATCAAGCAGGGATTGGGGGAGGGAAGATACAGATGTAGCCAGGCTTAACATGAGTAGTAGCCAGGGTTAACTTGATCACAGTAACACGTTTAACTCAACTTTCTAATTTACTTAACATAGCTCCCTGACACAATTGCTGCATCAGGGATCAAGTTAACCCTGGCTACTTCTCATGTTAAATCGGTAAATTCCATCTTGCGGCTTTTCAGGAGCTTGGAAAAGCATCTTTTTGGATTCCCTTAAAAAAGTGAAATTTTGTGGACTGCAATTGGCCCCAAAGTCAGCTCCAGAAGGTATTGTATTCTGGTGGACCCTTAGTACCTTGTAGCATTTACCACTTTCACAAGAAATGCAAAAAATACACAGCGAATTACAGTAGCGGTGATGTGGATGAGATTTTTGCAATCTCAGCCACATGCTTGGAAGTTTGCACAGATATTGACTTGCAGTATGGAATTGAAATCTACATACGTGAATTTATGTTTTAAAAAGATGCAGATTTGTCACTGACTTTTCACAGAAAAGTCTTAAAATAACTGTATTTACCAATATAAATTAATGTATTAGACAGATGAAAAAAGGTTTAATCATTGGAAAACCCTTTTAAGTAGAGATTATGGTTACCTTGCTTCATATGGGGTGTTGGTGTGTAAGGCTCTTTTCACATGTTCGCAATCTAAAACGTCTGAAAATAGGATCAATGTATTTCAATGGCCCCATTCACAAGTCCAGGTGTGTACGGGGCTGTGATCCGTACTGATAAGAAAAAAAGAAAAAAGCCCTAGTGTGGACTGACACATCAATAGAGCCTTATAGGATATGTATTTTTGCAGATGTGATCCACAAATAGTGACTAGATTATGGTAAACCACGATCTTTAATTTTAGTGGGTCAGCAAAAAAAATATGGATAAAATACGAATGGGCATTTGCAGATTGCTAATAGCTATTGCTAAATTTGCGGAGTGAAAAATACACTGACATGTGAATAAACCCTAAAGAGAGATACAGTACAAGTCAAAACATGCACTGGTGATAGTCCTGGTAAATTTAGGAATTATGCTTTATATATAATACACAGGGAAAAAATCCAGTTGTTTATCTTTAAGTATTTAGCCGACAGTGAATACAAGCAAAAAGTTAGTTATAAGATATTCTTGTGGTAATGCATAAGACAATACAATTTTCTCCTTTTAGTCTTTCAGGATACTACAGGGTTCAAGATAGTGGCTTTTCCAAAGATTCATGTCACTAAAACCTGGGTTACCAGGTGCTCCTCTGTCATTATTTAGTCACTGAGGCTGTTAGCTGAGAACTATGCACATTTTACAGTCTGGCTCTGCTTCTTTTCCAGCAGGTGTTACAAGAAGACCTGAAGTTGCCTTCCTCGCATCTTGGTGATTTATTCCTATGTAGATCTCATCTGAGCGTATCCAGTTGTTTTGAACATTATGATCCTGGTTGTTCCTTTCTTAATGATGCATATGAATGGTAAACTAAAAATAAAATATAACAATCATTAAGAAGATGACTTTTAGAGTGCATTTTTTGCAAGGTGTTGTAATTGTTTAAAGATGCAGCTCTAGATGTTCTTGTAAAGCAGACATGTTTAATTATATTTGTTAACTATTCTCAACAACATGGGATTTCTCTTCTGCTTGTCTTAGTAAAGTTTTTAAAACCACTTTAACTTTTGAATATTTTTGCATAGTTTTTGTTTACAATCACAATACTTGAGAAAATGCAAAAACGTATATATACATTGAAAGTCTTTTTAATCTAAGATTTAGAAATAAAATTAATAGTAAAGTAAAATTATTAACAATGGCCAGGTTGAGGTGAAACAAAATTTCAGCAACACCTTGTCCTCACTGCTTAGCACTTTCTGGCTTCTTTATGACACAAGAAGCCTCAGTCAATGAATCCTCAACTGAGTAACCAATTTTGTGTGTCAAGAGGAGACTAGAAAGTGCTGAGGAGTAGTCAGGCCCTGTCAGAGCAGCAGTGACTGAGGGCTGGTACCTGGTCAGTAAAGGTACATTTGTTCTTTTAACCCAGCCGGGCCACAGTAAAATCAATGCTATATTGCTATAGGATGCTATATTGCAAAAAAAAAAAAAAAAAAAAACTTCAAGACTATTTCCCCATGATTATCCTTAGTGGCCATCTATATAACAAGATGGCTGCCTTATATATTTACAAATATAAATTTTGGTATGATCAAGCAAGTAGCTTTTCAATTAAGTGACACTACAGGCACGGTTAAAGGTGTAGTGCGGCGCTAAAAAATTATTCACAGAATAACACACATTACAAAGTTATACAACTTTGTAATGTATGTTATGTCTGTGAATCGCCCCCTTCCCCGTGTCCCACCACCCCCACCAGTGTACCCGGAAGTGTGTGGTGCATTATACATTACCTGATCCGTGTCGAGGCCGTCTGCCATCAGCGGCCGCGTCATCAGCTGCTCAACCGCGATTGGCTGAGCATAACTGTGCTCAGCCAATCGCGGCTGAGCACAGTTGTGACGCGACGGAGGGGGGACAACGGCAGCGATTTGGCAGTCCTCGACACGGATCAGGTAATGTATAATGCACCACACACTTCCGGGTACACGGGCGGGGGTGGTGGGACATGGGGAAGGGGGCGATTCACAGACATAACATACATTACAAAGTTGTATAACTTTGTAATGTGTGTTATTCTGTTAATAATTTTTTAGCGCCGCACTACCCCTTTAAGTTTTCCTGTCTTCTCTATAGGAAAGAGAAGGTTAAGCCACAGGGCTTTCATCATGCCCGACCCCTATGGTCAGAATCATACGGGGTGGATACAGACAAAAACCTATAAAGTGTGTGGGGACCTTTGAAAAAAAGCACCATTCATCTCCAGTTTTAGTGTGGTCAGATCAGTTAATTTAAGATGACAACCTTAGGAAAGGTGTGGTGCTGTTTTTGCTGTTTGTATTCCTGGATAACCTGAGGCTTGAGGCACTAGAGTAAAAAAAGCCAAGTCCCTAAGTTTCCATGGTATTCTAGACAATGAAAGGCCCCTAACACCACAGAAAATAACACATTGGCTGCATTGGGCTTTAGGTGTGTGAGTTTGGGTATTTTGATTAACACTTGTCCAAAAAAGGCTATTAATACTGGTCATTGTAAATTAGAACATTAGGATACCAGATGGCAAAGCTTTATTACACTGACATCACATGTCTATATTAGCTAAATTCTATTGGCACCTTTGAACTGATTTTTAAAATTGTTTATTTGACTAGTCACGACTTGGACACCACCCAGATGACTAGTCCTGATCTCTTTTCCTGCAGTGCACTGCAATAAAACAGTATTTTCTCGTATATACCCCCTAAGAGGATGGCACACCAAGTATGGTAAGAGAACACTTTAGCAGCTCACACCATACTTAACGCATCTAATGCTAACAACATTAGATGCAATAATAATAGTTAATAACTATTGATTGGTGCCCTTTAAAAAAGTTCCTACAATTTTGCATCTACAGAGTGTGTAAAAAGCTACAGCATGTGACCTTCTTAGTGTGACAAAAATCAAAATAGTTGACAGGAAGTTTACCATATATTGTATGCCAGGTTTCAGTTTTGTGCATAACTCACTTTTGCAAAAATAATGTGCAAATTTTGGGCTGTTTCAGGCTGAGCTCAGATGATTATGGGTCAAAATGGAAAAGGGACATGGCCTCCTGCAGCCTTTCCCAGTTACTCTCATTTATAACTGACTGGTGTAGAGAGATAGTTGAGCGTACGTGAGGACAGCTCACACTAGCTGTAGATAGGGAAGAAAGCACACAAAATTCAGGGCAAGCTTTAGGCTCTTCAATTCACTTCACACTTCAACACATCATGTATTACCTAAGAGAACAAACCACAAGAAAAAATATAAAACTAGAAGAAGGGTAAAAACTAAATATGAGGGAGTCTGCAAATGAATTACAGACTCAACATTGTTAACTCAATGTTACATCATGTTACTGCAGCATGCCCAAGGATATAATCCAGATAAATGTTATGTACTGTAAAGCTTGCTGCTCACTTCCCAGTAAGTGTAAAGTGAGCTGCAATGCATGCAACATTGTATGCATCACTGCTGGCTTGTACTTCGCTCCCAGGAGCAGCTGTTAATGTGCAAAGAAGATGCAAATGTAAAGTGAGTAGCAATGCATACAGTACTGCCAGCTTATGCAAAACAAGAGTCCATGGAGCCTAGGTTGCAAGTCTCAAAACACGGAATAGCCAGATATCTCTAGCCTGTTGCCACGGGGTGCCTCCATGATGGGGAGAGCACCACACCACCCTGATAGATAGCCTTGATAGCCTATTGAAACATAAATAAGGAAACAACAGGGTGGCCCCTTTTTGTCAACGTCTAATGGGACTTTAGGGGCTATCTATCAGGGTGGTGTAGTGCTCTCCCCATCATGGAGGCACCCCGTGGCAACAGGCTAAAGATATCTGGCAATACTGTGTTTTGAGACTCACAACCGAGGCTCCACGGACTCTTGTTTTGCATATTTAAACTTTTGTGGGCATCAGTGGAGACTCTTGATTGAGTACTTCATTTGAATGTTTTCACTGATTTCCTTGAGTTCAGTGATTACTGTGTTTTGTTGGTTGATTTGTCATTGCCCCAACCAGCCAGAACCCTGCTCCACACTGAAGAGGGGCAAATACCCCGAAACGACTGTCTGTGGATGGATGCCTGCCTTGGCAAGCCCTTGTCATGATCGCAATACTCGCACCTTGAGTTAGACGTTGACAAAAAGGGGCCACCCTGTTGTTTCCTTATTTATGTTCCAATACTCGCAACCGAGTAGGACTTAAGGGGCTAGTGATTACTGTGTTTTGTTGAGTACTGCCAGCTTAGCTACTAAGTCAGTAAGCCAGTATTAATAATGTAGTACTCTATATAACAAGAGTGGCACATCACTTATAGTGTTTGCAGCCGCTACATCTTTATGTAAAAATCTTTTTTTTTTCCAAACAAAGGTGTTTTAATTCTCTTGGGAAGTAATAAATTGCAGCATGCAAAATATTTCAGAAAATTTTATTACATTGGAACATTACCTCAGTTGTCTGCTGCACTTTTTTTCTTCTCTCTTATGTCCACTGCATTACACATTGGAGAATAGATTCGATTGGCATATTCCTCAACAGTATTGTTTACCTCGCTAGGTAATAGGCTTATGCCACTGAAATCTCC
Organism: Dendropsophus ebraccatus; assembly: GCF_027789765.1. Taxonomy (NCBI): domain Eukaryota; kingdom Metazoa; phylum Chordata; class Amphibia; order Anura; family Hylidae; genus Dendropsophus; species Dendropsophus ebraccatus. The sequence goes on along the minus strand of NC_091455.1, from coordinate 96,540,513 downwards.
AAATATCTATGACAACATAGGAAAAATAATGTTTTTTTTTAAATATATATATATATATATATATATATATATATATATATATATATACAGTATATGGAAAACACATAAAAAAATCATGTTTATTGTGCTGGCTAATTGTTTCCGACATAAGAATTTGTTATACCCCTCATTACTCTCTTTGCATTAAGCGCATACAAACCCATGGTATACGAAAATTTGCAGTAGAAATTTCCCTCCACTAATCTTCTTTAACCCCTAGAGGACAGAGCCAATTTCATTTTCGTTTTTTCCTCCTTGTGCTTAAAAAACCATAGCACTTGCATTTTTTTCACCTTGAAACCCACATGAGCCCTTATTTTTTGCACCACTAATTGTACTTTGCAATGACAGGCTTAATTTTTTCATAAAGGACACTGCAAAACCAGAAAAAATGTGTGGTGAAATTGAAAAAAAAAAGCATTTCTTTTATTTGTTTTTTTTTTTACGTTTTTACGCTGCTCACCCTGGGGTAAAACTGACTTGTTATATATGTTCATCAAGTCATTACGATAACAACATTATGTAATGTATAACTGTATCTATTATTGTATATATTATTGTATCTGATGGCCTGTAAAAATTCAAACCATTGTTACCATTGTTTGATGCGACCAAAAATGTACCCCCCTGGGAGACTTCTAGTATAAGCACTCTAATCTCTCACTGAGATCTATGCTGCATAGATATACAGCATAGATCGATAAGCCCGGACGGAGGAGGATGTGTGGATGGCTCCTCCGGGACAACGTCCCGGAGGAGTGATCCACCCCACTAGACACCAGGGATGGCTGCATTCAAGTAATCGGATGCAGCTGTCAACTTTGACAGCTGCATCCGATTACTTTATTAGCGAGCACGGTGATTGGATCGTGCCCGCTAATAGCCGCGGTCCCGGTCTACATGCGGAATCCGGGACCGCGGTGGTTCAGAGCGCGGCCACCACGTGGCCCCGCTCTGAACACACGTAGGTGGCCCTGGACGTACAAGTATGGGTTAAGTGAGGGTTAAGTGGAAACCAGTGAAGTCAAAGTTGCACTTCTTACTTAAGCCCTATACTTTCTAAAACCCATGAAGAAGATAAGAATGGATGTACAGTATAGCTTATATGATACAACTACGTTAGGTTCACACACAGTAAAATAAAAGCAAAATACAGAAGCAAAATATGCACTGGATTACTCAGAGATTAATGCAGTATTGCGTTGAACCATCCTGTATCAGTCGCTGAGTTAGGCAGCCATGGAAGCCCCAGCAAAGGCCTCAGAGAGGCCTCAAAAAGGCTAAGTATCAGCCGGAATGTTGCGTATTAGGTTGTCAATAAAAGAACACGTTTGCTTTCAATTGAAGTGCTGTCTCTATAGCATATGTATTTGACTGACTGACACGGACACTGACTAACTGACACACAGCACTTACAGCTCAGCATTTTCCCTCTTCCTCTCTGTTGCTTTGATCAACAGATAATCTCTACACTGTGAGGCTGAGGACGTTCAGGTCATGTGATCAGGTCTTTCCTTCTCTCTGTGCAGGTTCTGATCCATCTCCTGTGTCTTCTGATGTTCAGCCCGCTCACCTTGCACTACAGTGAGCAGGCTGAACATAAGAACACTAGGCTGGTCTCACTCTCTGGCCCCCTAGAGGTGCTGTGGGCTCCGGCACTTGCCTATGTAAGCCCTGTGCTGATGCCGGCCCTGGAATATGGCCTTTTGTGTGACTCTGTTCATTCTAATGGGACTCAACATCTTATCATTGTGGGACTTATTTGATCAAGCAGAAGCTCTGTAGACCTAACTTTAATGTTATTAATAGGAAATTAAAAAAATCCATATAAAGTTCTACAGTAATTTTTAAAGACATACACAATCTAAATTAATTTACTTTTACAGTACATGTGAAAAAATATTATCTCCTGGCCTTTATCAGATTATTTACAAGGAGATGTTGAACTCTCAAGTGTCACTGGGAATGTTGTAACCTTTGCTGAAAAAGATGAGGATTTCAGTTTTTGCTAGTATTAATTTTGAAACACTGAAAGACATTAAATTCACTATTTAAAAAAGCAGAGTTCACAGCCAATTCCATTCTGAGAGAAAACAACCCGAAGCATAAACCTAAGAATAAGGAGAAACTAATTTGTTTTTATTAAGGGAGGATAGATGGGCTGGACAGTTAAAAAAATCAAAAGGAACCTGGGGCTACAATTGCATTTCTAATTATGTGACCTATTGTGTCACCTGTTATCATAGCAAATGCAGCTATCTATTAATGTAGATAGCGACACTTTAGAAACAAACACACATTTCACAAGAGTGGCACAAGAGTTGACATACTAAATTTTGTAAGATGCCCTTTAATCAACTCTTATCAATGTAATACATACTGCAATCTTTTCAAAATGGCCTGTGTTTTAAGAGTTCACTTGCTTTGAGCGTTTTTTTCCAAATCTTGAATTTCTGCACAAGCCATGATTTCATGAGAGCAGACTAAACTCTCTTTAAAATGCATTATGAGTGTCACTTTTTTTCCCTAGAGAAAACCAGCATTTTCAGCCTCTTTTATTTTGTATGGTGGTATAGTTGTTACATTACCCTTTGTTTTGAATATGGTTTCAAATACGTATTATATATTTTCATAAATGCATTGAAGTTTTGAAACTTTTCTTAAAGTTTCACCACACACATTTACACAAAGGATTTTCTAGAGCAACACCAATATGGAATGATACCCTATATTTATAATAGTTTACTTTATAATATTATATTCTTTGAATTTTTTACTCTAATGATTTTCGTTCATTTTTTCCTGTTTTACCATGAGAGTTATTAACAGTTTTAGTTCAATAACATACTGTACATGTACTAGATACAAAATAAAAAATAAAAAAGCTGGTATTTGTAAGAACAATTGTCAAACTTGCATACACAAACAAAAAGGTCTCCTATTCCACCCCCACCCTGAGACGCCAAACAAACAAAAAGCTTAAGAAACCAGCATTAATAAGGTCTTTTGTACTTGTGCATTTCAATAGTATTTTATAATTGAGAACTTGCAGCATTTGCATATACTTAGAAAAATATCTTGTAAAGATTAAAAAAAGAAAAATATCCTGTATTTTTACTTTATTTACATGCTTGGGGACACTTCACTTACTACTGCATGTATCTTTACAGTTCCCTTCTAGTCTTGGTGTATAATATTAACCCTTCCCTGACATTCGCATAAATTAGTACTGATAGGATCCAGAAGAGGATGGGTATAGTCCAGCACCAGTTTAAATATTTTAAACTTTATTTAATCTGTTAGAAACATTATGGTGTCCCCAGAGTTTCAACATGTTTTGGGTTTATGTGACAGCTGGAGAGTAATGGTGGACTGCTTCAGGGGCCATAGGATCACAAGCCACCACTTTAAAGTGGCAATGTCAGGTCTCCTATATTGACCCTACACCGAAAGTCACATAGAATAGGACTGAGGTGATGACTATTATGTATATAAACTTTACACCATGCTGTCCCCCATGCCACCTGCCCACCTTGTGAGCAGGCCACAGACCCTGTAAAAAGCAAAATATTGCACTGTGTCCCCTGATATGTTGCTATGTTACTTAACCCTTAGATGACCCAGGGCGTATAGTTACGTCATGGAAGTCTGTCCCCAGACGACCTAGGGTGTAACTATACGTCCTGGGTGTTTCTCCGGCTATGAAGCGCGCTTTGGAGCGGAACGCGCTTCATAGCAGGTGGGGGCCGGCTGCAATCAGCAGCTGGGACCTCACCGGTAATGACACGCTGCTGCGATTGCGCTGCCGTGTGCCATTCACTCTTTAAACGCCGCGGCGTTTAAGTGTAAGTGACAGGTTAGTCCCCTGTCATTTACCGATCGGGACCCCCGCAGTGTGACTGCGGGGGTCCCGATCAGTAAAACGGACCGCCGGAGGTCTCTCACCTGCCTCCGTGCGGTCCGATCGGCGATCTGCTGCACTAAGCCTGCACAGGCAGGCCCAATGAGCAGACCGCCGATAACACTGATCAATGCTATGCCTATGGCATAGCAATGATCAGTGTAGAAATCAAAGTACTGTATGTAAAAGGCCCCAAAGGGACTTCAAATGTGTAAAAAAAAAAAAGTTAAAAACACTATTACACTAGCCCAAAACTCCTCCCCCAATAAAAGTCTAAATCACCCCCCTTTCCCATTATATAAATAAAATATATAAAAATAAATAAACATATAATATACTGTAGCGTGCATAATTGTCCGATCTATTAAAATATAACAAGCGTCATTGGAACGGTAAACGGCGTACACGAAAAGAGGGAAAAAAGTGCGCGGATTACCGATTTTATGTTACATTATATATAAAAAAAAATAATAAAAAGTGATCAAAATGTCCGATCTTCACAAATATGGTATTAATAAAAACTAGAGATCATGACGGAAAAAATGACACCACATACAGCCCCATAGGTGAAAAAATAAAACCGTTATAAGCGTCACAATAGGGCTATTTTATTTATAATTAATTGCCAAAAAAAAAGGATTTCATTTAAAAAAAAAATATAACATTAGAGAATCTGTGTAACCTGCATATAGTTGTGTTCGGACTGACCTATAGAGTAATAGTATCATGTCGCTGTTACCATATAGTGCATTACGTAGACACAGGAACCCCCCAAACGTTACCATATTGCATTCTTTTTTTACGATTTCACCAATTTATATCTTCATAAATATTAATTTTGGAATTCCGTCATACATGTTATGGTAAAATGAAAGACGCCATTACAAAGTACAACTATTCCTGTAAAAAACAAGCACTTACATGGGTTATAGATAGAAAACTGAACTGAAAGTGCTAGACCTCTTAGAAGGGGAGGAGGGAAAAACGAAAACACTAAGATCAAAACTTGCGCGGTCCACTGGGTCATTTTGGGCCTGGTCCTCAAAGGGTTAAAGTGTCACTGTCGTGATTTTTTTTTTTTTTTTTTTTTGCAGACATCAATAGTACAGGCGATTTTAAGAAACTTTGTAATTGGGTTTATTAGCCGAAAAATTAATTTTTATCATGAAAAAGCAGTTTGAAGCTCTCCCCCCTGTCTTCATTGTTCTCCTATGGAGAGAGCTAAACAAAAGACCAAAACAGGACAACAAAGAGTTAATCTACAAATACCTCACCCTTTATCTACTCTGACAGTGAGCACTGACCTCTCTGACCTCTGATCTGAACCCGAACGACTGGCATTTGATTAGCAGGGGCTGCTGAACTTGGATAAAGCTCTAAGGTTGTCTGGCAAACATGGATATAGTCATTGGCTGTATCCATGTTTTCCACATAGCCTTAGGGCTTTATCCAACTTCTGCTGCAACCGCTAATCAAATGCCGAAAGTTCGGGTTCGGATAGACTCGAACTGGAACCTGGTTCACTTATCTCTACCTGTAATCCTTTGTTCTTAGCTTTCTGCTGTCGGCTAACTCCCTCCTCCCCCCTCCCCTCTCTAGAGACGAGACTGGGTATGTCTGATGCAACAAGTCAAAATTTCCTGATTTTTTGCAGTGAATGGAAAAAAGGAGGGAAGGGGGGACCTGGGAAAAGGTTTTTTGAATGCAGATAATAGCATATTTGGCTAATAAACCCAATTACAAAGTTTCTTAAAATCACCTGGACTATTGATTTTTGAAAAAAAAAAAAACGACGACAGTGACTCTTTAAGAATAATATAATGATACAAGGTAAATGACTCTCTGGGATGGCTAGAGTAGATTTTACTTCCTCTGTCCTGAGACTTATGTTTACATGATAAGGTCCCCTGTATTTAACTGTATTAAAAAGTAAATGACATAGACCTACCTCTACAATGGCTCCATCTGGTAGACGAAGGAACTGGCGATAAAGGTCTCGATAGCCTCTCAGATGAATGGTATAAATCATTACATGAGTAGTTACATCTTTTGAGTTGTCTTCATCACCCTTTGAACTGTAATGTTCCAGATGTTGAATATCTGAGGTTGACAATGTTTTACTTGTTTCTTTGTTCCAGATGTAGTCATATACTGTGACCTGGGCAAATAAAATTTCTATTGACTGCTAAACTGTAAGTAATAGGAATGAGCAAAGCAAATTGTTAACAGAGTGAATTTTTGCAAGCATAATTTAAGTTCATTAAAGATTATGGCCACACATCTAAAAAACAAAAAAGGTATGCTCACCTGTTTATGCTCCTCTGGTGTCCTCTAGAGATGAGCGATTTTGCTGAAGTTCGGGTTCGTATGAACCTGAACTATCGGCTTCTGATTCCCACTGTCTGCAGCCTCCGTTAACAGGGTTACTGGGATACAGCCTATGCCAATGTCTGTATCCCAGTTTTCCAGGGGGTACTCAGGCTGTATCCACCCTGTTCACGGAGGCTGCAGACAGCGGGAATCAGAAGCCGAGAGTTAAGGTTTATACGAACCCCAACTTCGGCAAATTCGCTCATCTCTAGTGTCCTCCTCTGTGTCTTTGGTGTCTCCAGCCCACTCAGCCAATTACTGTTTTAGATGAGACCACAGCCAGTGTTTGTGTCTCAAGAATGACAGCATGCTCAGCCAATCACTGGTCTTGGTGCTGTTCTTCAGTCAGTTAATGGCTGAGCTGAAATTTTGCTGCGAGGACACCAGAAAACAACAACTGGTGACACCCAGGGAGTGTGAACAACTAAGTAGAGATGAGGGAACAGCTGAACTGCACCAAAACAGCTAAACACCTGCAATTGCTATTTTTGTGTGCTTCATTTAAGGTTCGGTTCAGCCTGGATGTGTGTAATCTCCTTGCTGGCAAGTAAGGATCTTGACTTAACTTAACTGTTTGTGGTCCTGATTGGTAAGAAAACCAGATAACAAGGATAGTCAAGGATAAAAGCTAGGGTCAGAAGAGCCAGCAGATAATACAGTAGATACAAAAAGAATTTCAAGCACTCTAGATCTAGATTGAAAGCCAGTGAAGGGTTAATATACTTCAGAAGTTTTTATAGGAGGTTAGGGGTCTTGTCCAGAACATGATTGGACAAGCCCCCGATCCCCCAACCACAGAGACTTGATACAAAATGGCAGGGAGACCTATTCAAATCTCTAGTCGGTGACACAGACCCGCAGCATTCCAGGTTGCTAGGGACGCCATTGGGTATTCATGATGTCCCCCAGCTGGGAGTGAGGCCCAAAATGAGGCTGCCAGAGTGGAATCAAGGGTGGCGCTCCAGTGAGGACGTAACTATAGTGCTGAAAGTTATGTATCTTAGGATATGTTCACACTGAGTAAAACAGGTGTAATTCCGCTGCGGAACTCTCTGCTGCTGAAATACACCTGCCTTAGTGTGTCATATCATCTCAATGGGAGAGCGCGCGCTCCTCCTCAGTCACCGCTCTCCGTTCAAACATGTGGCACTTGAGCGGAGAGCGGCGGCGGGGGAGGAGGGCGCGTTGTCTCATTCACTCACAGTGGGACACAGGGCACGGCGTAATTTCGCGGCGGAGAGCTCTGCAGCAGAACTACCCCATATTTGCTCAGTGTGAACATACCCTTACAGTAAAATTGTACCGTGAACTCTTGCGCAATTGGTTGTTTGAGGCGTATTATCAAGAATGTGGGCTGCAGCAGGAGACAGTAGCAGATTCAGCCACCAGTTACTCATGACAGACTTTCTACAACCAACAGAGAAAGGAACCTGTCAGCACCACACTCAAGTCTCCATCCAGCAGCAGGTCAAGTCATACTTGGAGTCACCCTTGCCCTTAAATATTTCTGAAAAGGTGCAATACTAGGCAAAAAAGCTCGACATCTGGCCACAGCTGGAAGAGTTCTCTCCCAGTCAGCAGTGTTGCATCTGAGAGGATGTTTAGTGCCGCAGGGGCCATTGTGACTCCCAGGAAGATGAGTCTGTCTTCCCCCAGTGTGGAGTCGCTGACCTTTATTTTTGAACCAAGCGTGGATAGGACCGGATTTCACCACTGTGCCTGATGTGAAGGACTGAAAAATCAGCTAGCAGTCAGCTACCAGGAACGTGCCTGTGTCTATCCAAGAAAAGTCCCCATTAAAATATTAGGCCACCATAAGTAAGGTTTGTTTTTTTTTAAAGGGGTTATCCAGTGCTACAAAAACATGGCCACTTTCTTTCAGAGACAACACGACTCTTGTCTCAAGTTCAGGTGTGGTTTGCAATTAAGCTCCATTCACTTCAATAAAACTGAGCAGAAAAACCCCGCCCAAGCTGGAGACAAGAGTGAGGCTGTCTCTGGAAGAAAGTGGCCATGTTTTTGTAGCACTGGATAACCCCTTTAACCCTTTGAGGACCAGGCCCAAAATGACCCAGTGGACCGCGCAAATTTTGATCTTAGTGTTTCCGTTTTTCCCTCCTCCCCTTCTAAGAGCTCCAGCACTTTCAGTTTTCTATCTACAGGCCATGTAAGTGCTTGTTTGTTACAGGAATAGTTGTACTTTGTAATGGCGTCATTCATTTTACCATAACATGTATGATGGAATCCCAAATATATTATTTATGAAGATATAAATTGGTGAAATCGCAAAAAAGAATGCAATATGGTAACGTTTGGGGGGTTCCTGTGTCTACGTAATGCACTATATGGTAAAAGCGACATGATACCATTACTCTATAGGTCAGTACGAACACAACCATATGCAGGTTTACGCAGATTCTCTAATGTTATATATTTTTTTTAAATGAAATCCTTTTTTTTGGCAATTAATTATAAATAAAATGGGACTATTGTGACGCTTATAAAGGTTTTATTTTTTCACCTACGGGGCTGTATGGGGTGTCATTTTTTCCGCCATGATCTCTAGTTTTTATTAATACCATATTTGTGAAGATCGGACGTTTTGATCACTTTTTATAAATTTTTTTATATATATAATGTAACATAAAATCGGTAATCCGCGCACTTTTTTCCCTCTTTTCGTGTACGCCGTTTACCGTTCGCAATGACGCTTGTTATATTTTAATAGATTGGACAATTCCGCACGCTACGGTATATTATATGTTTATCTATTTATTCATTTTTATATGTTTTATTTATATAATGGGAAAGGGGGGTGATTTAGACTTTTATTGGGGGAGGGGTTTTGGGGTAGTGTGTTAGTGTTTTTAACTTTTTTTTTTTTACACATTTGAAGTCCCTTTGGGGGACTTTTACATTCACTACTTGGATTTTTACACTGATGAATGCTATGCCATAGGCACAGCATTGATCAGTGTTATCGGCGCTCCGCTCATTGAGCCTGCCTGTGCAGGCTCAGTGACCAGAGCGCCGATCGGACCGCGCGGAGGCAGGTGAGAGAGCTCCGGCGGCCCGTTTTACCGATCGGGACCCCCGCAGTCACACTGCGGGGGTCCCGATCGGTAAGTGACAGGGGACTCCCCCTGTCACTTACACTTAAACGCCGCGGTCGCGCCGCGATCGCGGCGTTTAAGGGGTTAATGACACGCGGCAGCGCGATCGCTGCAGCGTGTCATTGCCGGTGAGGTCCCGGCTGCTCACTGCAGCCGGCCCCCACCTCCTATGAAGCGCGCTCCGCTCCGGAGCGCGCTTCATAGCGGGAATAACACCCATGACGTAAGGTTACGTCATGGGTCGTCTGGGGACAGACTTCCATGACGTAACCCTACGTCCAGGGTCGTCTAGGGGTTAATATCAAGTTAAGTTCTTCTCTTACACTACCTCTGCACTACTCCACTTTTTTTTCTCCAGCACCTCTCCACTATTTCACCACTCCACTATTTCTCCTCTACCTCTCCACTATTCCCTTGCTTCTCCTCTACCTCTCCACTATCTAAAAAGCATACAGTATTTAAACGGGTAAAAATACTGACCAAAATGAACTCCAAATTGGGGATAAAATACTAATCAAAATATACATATAAGCCTGTCAAAGATAAATAATCACATAATAAATGCATGTGCGGCAGCTAATTAATGCAGATGTTTAGGATGTTTGATTAAATTAAATGAATGGAAGTCAGGCAGACAACACAACTAATCTCTGGGGGAAGTGGGAAAAAAAATGCAAATCTACCATTCTGTAAATATACATTATTGCTGATGTTATCAGTGTCAGGATACAGTGGCCAACATTAACTAAAACTGTCTTAGGCCATGTTAATACGGCATAAAACACCGGCTGTTCTGTGACCCAGCCAGGTCACAGAATGGCCGGTGTTTCTGAAGATCATACCGGCTGGATGATCTTCCTTTGTGCTTTCTCCTGCATCTCAATTCACCAACAATGGAGTGTGTGGCCGCAGCCGCAACCTCCATTGTGTGACTTGTCAGGCTTGTACGGCCACTATTTAATGAATAGTGGCCACAAAAAACTCACATGGGAGTTTTTTGTGCGACAGCTAGGAATCCCGGCCTGATTGTATACTATGTGTATATACTTCGGACGGGATTCCATCAGTCTGCAGTTGCAAATTCGGCAACAACGGCCGTGATTAATTCAAAACTTACATTGTGTGACCATGGCCAACTATTAGCATTAGTAATAATCTGGTGCCAGGATTCTAGCATATATTTGGTGCACAGTATTGTATATAAACTTTTCCCCATTTACCAAGACCACAACCCCTCTTGCTCACACCACGCCTCTTTGTCAGCCGCAAAGGAAGAACATCTAAATAGTGTTCAAACTCTATGATAAGTGCTGCAAAGTATCTCACAATTCTGATGAATTTGCATAGGCTGACATGCCGTGGATTTCTGTTGCAGATTGGTCAGCCAAATATTCACAGAGCATTAAAATACCTGAAAAGGGAATAGTATTTTAACTGTTTAATGGCCACCATTATGGCTTTTCATGGCTGTCATTTTAAGGCCTTCTTCTAGCCCTCAAATTTTTGCAATGGGGCTAGACAATTTCAGCGCTTATCCCATGCGTGTGATTGTAGGAGTTCCAATCTATCTAACAGGAGGGGAGAAACTTATAATCTGGGTAATTTAACAGCTTAAAAGGCTGTGGCCAAACTGTAACCATGGCATATACAGTAAGGAATTTGTGTGAGCTCATGTCCCATTGACACCGTGGGGACACAATTGCTAGGTGGTGATGGGTTTCTGTGCAGCCAGGGGTATAATGAGGGTCTAATGTCTATCTTGTAAATTTGCTTCCTAAGGCTATGTTCACACATAGTATTTCTGTCAGGTTTTTTTTTCCAACCAAAATCAGGAGTGAAACTGACAGGGCAAAATTATAATGGAAAGATTTGCACAGTTTCTGTTTTTTGAACCCACTCCTGGTTTAGGTTAAAAAAAAAAAAAAACTGACAGAAGTACTATGCGTGAACATAGCCTCATAATGAAGTAAAATAGATATAGTATATACAAATTGCCAATTTTCTTCTGAATCTTTTACAAATCTCCCATTTTGTGGAAAAAAGGGAAGCCATCTTTACCCCCTAACTTTAAACTGATTTAGATTATAATTCATCCATCTTCACAAAAAGGAATCCATTTCTACTATGACCTAAATAAATTCTAAACCACAAAACACTACCAAATGGAAAAATGCCACCCAGACTTAAAAAGAGTTGAAACAATTTTACATTGATATTAGAGATTATCGAACAGCAGAAAATCTTAGGTTCTATAGAACTCGAACCTTGTCGAACCTTCCGCATTTGATTCCTGATGCCATCCCGGTCCGTGGGGAAGGAGAAAACAGCCCGGGTACCGCCTGGAATTCTGGGATTCAGCCTACGTAAAAGGCTGTATCCCCATTTTCCAGGCAGTACCCGGGCTGTCTCCTCCTTCCCCACGGACCGGGATGGCATCGGGAATCAAATGCGGAAGGTTCGACAAGGTTCGAGTTCTATAGAGCCTAAGATTTTCCGCTGTTCGATCATTTCTACTTGATATACAAAACTTTTAGCTGTATGGTTTACCACATAACAATCATGAAGACACATCTTAGATGGTATTTTACTGCATCTTTCCAGTTACCACTAATACCAGTTGGAGAGGCTACCGATGCTTCATCCCATTCTGTGGGAATGCACCCTATAGCATGCAACAAATCATATTATATATAGGCTTACGAAAATATCCAAACCCAAATTGCCACAGGTTCCACTACTACTTATAGGTATGAATGGACACCCTCCAAACTATAGGGATATAATAGTCTTTTTACCAATGCCTATGAGAATTGAAAATGACTATAGCATGCATGCACCCTATAGCATGCAACAAATCATATTATATATAGGCTTACGAAAATATCCAAACCCAAATTGCCACAGGTTCCACTACTACTTATAGGTATGAATGGACACCCTCCAAACTATAGGGATATAATAGCCTTTTTACCAATGCCTATGAGAATTGAAAATGACTAAAATGACTAAATATTAATTATGCACCAGAAAAACTCAGAAAGTGATGGAAACACCACAGAAACTGAAACAAAACAGCAATGGAAGCATGCATGGATGCATTAAAGACTCCCAGGTCACTGTATTATGCCATTTTTACAGACTGACAACCACTGTTAGTATCAGTATACAGTACAACATTGGCATTGTGTACAGTATGTAAGATACTTTATTTTTTCTGTATCACACAGGGATATTACTAGTCCTGGAAAAAAATGGCACTCAGTGCCCTAAGCAGATTGTCCCTGTGAAACCCTCCATCAGCTGATTTATGGCCCCAGTGCTGAACTGCTAATGCTTGTTTTCATCCAGTGCCCTTGCAAACAAAGGAACAACAGAGCATCTGCATGTAGTTAATCAATGGAGGTGGGCAACTATTTTATGTGGACTTTTGTATTAGAATGATAAACAGCCCCTTGTTTAGATATATTAAATAGCTGGATTAGTTGTATTTCTGTTTATTTATACATGGTATTCACAGTTTTGAAGAGTCCTTTAAGTGAAGCATTAGTTACCAATAAGAGGAAAGGTACCCACTTATACCAGCTGTGAGTCTAACTTGTTTCACATACATTCTAAATAAACAAAATAAAAACAACAGCACCAACATTCACATAATGCATAATTCAATCTTCCAACAGATATATATATATAAATATATATATATATATATATATATATATATATATATAAACTAATATGCTAAACAAGACGGTCAGGATTAATTTTCAGCAGGGGGAAAATAATTAGAATCACACCTTCCCATTGAAGGCAGTGAAAATGTAAACAATACTTCCCTCCAGGCAAGTGCTTTATCAAGTCGACAGATGCATTTGAATTTCCATGGGCGGGGGGCAAAATAGGTTACATGTCATTTTAATAGAAAGGCCTAACCATCAAGATGGACAGCAGACTGTATCAGTTGAGCTGTCTGTGACTAATACAACAATTTAGGCCTACATGAAAACACTATATGTGATACTGAGCTGTGTGTACAATACTGCAGAGAAATATGCAATGCAGAGAAATTAGGCATGTTCTGAAAATTCACTGACCTTTCTGTTAAGTCATGGTATGTTACATGCATACATGAACATAGTTAATTTATTCAGGAAAATACATTTTTTATCTATTTATTTATTACAAATCCTCTTTATAATGATATCATGTATAGAAATCATTGTTTCCAGTCCTCTCTATAATGATATATATACATATATATATATATATATAGACATACAGTGGTGCCTTGGATTACAAACATAATTCGCTTCGTTCTGGGGCCATGCTTGTAATCCAAATCACTCTTAAACCAAAGCAAATTTTACCATAAGAAATAATTGAAAATTCAGACAATTGGTTCCACACCCCAAAAATAATTATTTATTTTTTTATTCTGAATAACATGTAAAACAAATGAAACAAACATTTAGGAACAGCAGAATATGTAATATTATAAGTTACTGTACAGTAATGGAGAGGATGGGAAACACAAGGGCTGACAGAGACTGCAGGGAGCATGAAGGAATGAGCAGGGCAGATGTGGGCACATAAATGCAGCACTCTCTGTCCGGGGAGCGAGGGGTTACAGCTATGGAGAGATTACCTCCACAGTCCTGTCCCCAGATGCAAGCCCCAGCCTGAAGTGGATCTGCCATGAATTGGAAGGTGAGCGAGACTTCCTGGGTCAGAGTACAGTGTAGACCCCACTATGCAGACCATGCTCCTCCCCCTCTCCCCCTCCCACCCAGAACAGGGAGCTCTTAAACCAAAGCAATGCTCTTAAACCAAGTTACAATTTTGAAAAACTGTGAGCTCTTAAACCAAAACGTTCTTAAACACTGGGTGGGAGGGGGAATGGGGGAGAGGCATGGTCTGCACAGCGACGTCTACAGCCCTGTACTCTGACCCAGGAAGTCTCCCTCACCTTCCAAATCATAGCAGATCCACTTCAGGATGGGGCTTGCATCAGGGGACAGGACTGTGGAGGTAACCTCTTCATAACTGTTACCCCTCTCTCCCTGGACAGAGAGTGCTGTATTGTGCCCACATATGTCCTGCTCATTCCTTCATGCTCCCTGCAGTCTCTGTCAGTCCTAATTGGTCCATGCTGAACACACACCCTTCTCCATTGCTGTCATGTGACCACACAGACCTCTGACAGCAGCCCTGCTTCTCTTTTCTAGCCTGTTGTACTACAGTACTGCATTATGGTGATCTGCAGCTCCATCCTGTATATACAAACTGCTACTGTTTTTTAGGTTTATGCCCTTACTATACATTATACACCACATGCTGATTGCTATACTGTACAGTAACTTATATTATGACATATTCAGCTATTTATAAATGTTTGTTTCATCTGTTTTACATGTTATTCAGAATAATAAATCATTATTATGGGGTGTGGAACATATTGTCTGCATTTCAATGATTTCTTATGGGAAAATTTGCTTTGGTTTAAGAGTGGATTAGGATTACAAGCACGGTTGCTCGTCATCCAAGGCACCACTGTACATATATATATATATATATATATATATATATATATATATTTCCAATGCTCTGTAAGGTCATGATCAATCTGTTAAAATCATAGACGTTTTTTATTTTACACTTGAAATTATTATTTAACTGGTCAGTATATCAGTAGACTGTACACACTTGTACAGTATGGGTTTATAACTATTTCATGGGTGCCACATAAAGAATTCAGAATAACAGTGTGCTGAGTCCTAAAGTATAACTTAATGTAGATATTTATTGTTTCACTATACATGTATGTACTTCTTAAACGGCAGACTCTTTGTTTCAGTTGATAAATATTATCATGGCTCACTGCATACAGAGCCTGCTGCAAAGTAACACAGAAAGTTATAAAATGAAGAATGTTCAGCTGAAATTGACATCTGTGTATGTGATATTTATAAAATATTTTTACAGGTCAACAGGTGCGATGTTGGCAGCCGTGTTTAAAACAGATGGATTATATTTTCACTTTGTACCCTGTTACTGAGGTCTCACAATACACAACATGTTCATAACAACAAAGACTGCCATTGCATGTTCAAGTCACTTGGTGAGGCTAACAATAATGTAAAAATACACAACATAGACACAAAACAATACAAGCACTCACCCCTTTAAATGAAAAAAAAAATAAAAAAAAAAGTTTTATTATGTTAAATTATTTGAAATGATCTTAAAGCCTCATTTACATACTATATATTTTCAACAAATAACAGCCATTGTTGCAGATTGCAACACTGACCGCTATTTAATCAAAGGGCAAATTCACATTGTTTTCTATGGAATCACACTGTATACACTCTGGCCTGTATTCCATGCGGCCGCACAGAAAAATGACATGTCAATTTTATGCGGCCACTATTCATTGAATAGAGGCCGTGTGAAATTGACTGTGCACACAATGTAAAGTGCGGCTCCGGCTCTTCTAATATGGTTATTAGATGGAGCGCGAGCACACCCGAATGTGCCCATATTCCAATTCAAAAGAAGTGATGTGAACTTCACAGACAGCGGCCGTTCTGTGATGTGAACTTCAAAGACAGCGGCCATTCTGTGATGTGAACTTCACAGACAGCAGTCGATCTGTGACAAGGTCGTGTCTCAGATCAGTCACTGTCTTACAGCATCTGAACATGGCCTAAAACATGTTATTTATGCTGCATGGTAGGCAAAAAACAAGTCCTTATAAAACTAATATCTATCTATCTATCTATCTATCTATCTATCTATCTATCTATCTATCTATCTATTTTAAAATATGTTTTATCAATGCATATAGACCTCAAGTTTTCAAGTTTACCACTTGTATGACATGACTTTGATAACAAGATAGTAGCAGAAAACTTGAATTTTACAGGTTACATTTGGCCTGTTCTCTCTGGTTCTAGCAAATTGGTTAATAATATCACAGTTGATTTATCAAACCATGAAGAAGCTGGGACCTGATACTACAGCATTGTCGTAATTGTGAAAAATAGTGGAGCATGGGAAGGTAAGGATAACATTTTTATTATTCTCTATATACCTGCATTATTGTATCAAAAGTCACTCAATGCTGGAGTACCCCTTTAACTAAAACAATGTTTTTTCAGGTAAAATGTAACAATATCTTTTTATCATCTGAAAGAAGTCAACTAATGCTGACATTTTTTGGTGATAAAGGAAAAAATCTTTTGTTCATTTGTGCTTCACCCTTTTTCATTGATCGTATACGGCCAGTTTGAAAACCTGTAACAGCCAAGATGGACTAAAATGTTATGGCCGGCACTGCTAAATATTCATTTATAGGACGATTGACTTCTTTTATAAGACTTTTAAGGCCACCTTTATTGTACCAATAGGAAAAAGCTGCATTTACCTAAAGTCAGTGTCTCATCAAAATATAATTTTTCTATAAACAATTAGAACAGGGGTGTCAAACTCAAATACACAGTGGGCCAAAATTAAAAAATAGGACAAGGTCGCGGGCAAACCTTGATAATTATTGAAGCGCAAATGCAGCGGTCCTGGCACTGTCAGTGGTGTGCGTCTCCAAGCACTGTGCACTATGATGAATGACATGATAAATTGCTATGATATAATTAAACCCCAACCCATGTAGTAGCCAACTCAACCAAAATTGCCCAACATATTAGTTAGCCCTCCCAATACTGCCCAAATAGTAGCCAGCTCCCCCAGTGTCCCATATAGAAGCCAGCCCTCCCAAATAGTCTCTTATATAGTGGCCAGCCCTCCCCTGTAGTCTCATATAGTAGCCAGCCCTCCCCAATAGTCTTATATAGTAGCCAGCCCTCCCCAATAGTCTTATATAGTAGCCAGCCCTCCCCAATAGTCTTATATAGTAGCCAGCCCTCCCCAATAGTCTTATATAGTAGCCAGCCATTGCCAATAGTCTCATATAGTAGCCAGCCCTCCCCAATAGTCCCATATAGTATCCAGCCCTCCCCAATAGTCTCATATAGTAGCCAGCCCTCCACAATAGTCTTATATAGTAGCCAGCCCTCCCCCATAGCCTCCTATAGTAGCCAGCCCTCCCCCATAGTTTCCTATAGTAGCCAGCCCCTCCACATAGTCTCATATAGTAGCCAGCCCTCCCCAATAGTCCCATATAGTATCGAGCCCTCCCCAATAGTCTCATATAGTAGCCAGCCCTCCCCAATAGTCTCTTATATAGTAGCCAGCCCTCCCCAATAGTCTCCTATAGTAGCCAGCCCTCCCCATAGTCTTATGTATAGTAGCCAGCCCTCCCCATAGTCTCATTTAGTAGCCAGCCTGTCCCAATAGTCTTATATAATAACCAGCCCTCCCCATAGTCTCATTCAGTAGCCAGTCTTCCCCAACAGTCTTTTATAGTAGTCAGCCCTCTCTCCCCAGTAATCTCATATAGTAGCCAGTCCTTCCCCATAGTCTCTTACCCTGTAGTAGCCAGTCCTCCCCAGTAATCTTCTATAGTAGCCAGCCTTCCCCCATAGTCTCATATAGTAGCCATGGTGGGCCAGATGTAATTCAAACTCTAAATTGCCTGGCGGGCCAAAAATAATGGTCCCACGGGCCAGATTTGGCCCACGGGCCAGAGTTTGGCATGACTGAATTAAAATATCTGTGATTTAATGAATATAACTAAAATATATCATTAATGAGATATAGTCTCAACAAGTGGATTCTCAGTATGACATAAAAACAGCTCATTTTAAAATACTGAAGGAATACAAATGTGCTTATCTGAAACTTCCTTCAAGAACTCTTTCTTCTGGTATACTGATATATCATTGTATTGCAGTGTAATAAAATACTACTACCCTGTGAATCCATAACAAGACCGTATTCTGGAGTCAATGAGGTCATATATCAACATGCCAAAATTGTCAGTAACACAGCTTGACTCATTGCTGACTACTTAAAAAATAAAGGCATTACTACAGAGGAAAATATACAAAGTATAGGTAATAAAAGATGTCTTATCAGCTTATCAAGAAGTCTAATGCTGGGTTTACATGGAACGATTATCGTGCGAATTTGCGCGATAACGATCAAATTCGAACGATATTCGTACGTGTAAACGCAGTGAATAATCGAACGACGAGAGAGAAATCGTTCATTTTGATCTTTTAACAGGTACTTAAATCATCGTTCGTCGTCCGCAAAAAATTCGCTGATCGTTCCGTGTAAACAGTCGTTCACTGATTTTTGCTATGTGCGAGATAGGCTTAAGCGATCGCAAAACGATCGGAAAACAAATTTTCTGTACGATATATCATTCCATCTAAACGCTGATCGTTATATAAAAGAAAAATCGTTACTTCGAAATCGTCAATCGTACGTGTAAACCCAGCATAAGGGTCAATTTACACAGAAAGATTATCTGACAGATTATCTGCCAAAGATTTGAAGCCAAAGCCAGAAACAGACTATAAACAGAGATCAGGCCTGAGATTTCTCCTCTTTTTAAATCCATTCCTGGCTTTGGCTTCAAATCTTTGGCAGATAATCTGTCAGATAATCTTTCTGTGTAAATGGACCCTTATGCTAAGTTTACATGAGGCGATTATTGGCGCGATCGTACGATTAACGATTTCGAAGTAACTATTTTTTTTTATAAAGATCAGCGTTTAGACGGTACGATATATCATACGGAAAAATCGTTTTGCAATCGTGCGCCCGCAGCCCAGCCTGCCCCCCCCGCTCAACTGCAGCCCCCTGCGCCGCCCCGATCACCACCCCCGCCGCTCCGATCGCCCCCCCCCGCCGCTCCGATCGCCCCCTCCCCCCCGGCCGCCACTACGATCGCCCCTCTGCCGCCGCTCCAATCCCCCCCTGCTGCCGCTCCGATCACCGCCGCTCCGATCGCCCCCACCGCCGCGGCCAAGAGCATCCGACATCGCCGTCTCCCATCTTCAGCGCATTGATTGGCTGAAGAGATGAGTCAGGAATTTCAAACGGCTCCTCTTCAGCCAATCAGTGCTCCTCTTCAGCACTGATTGGCTGAAGGGGAGCCGTTTGACATTTACGGCTCCCCTCTTCAGCCAATCAATGCAAGACAGCACTGATTGGCTGAAGGGGAGCCGTTTGAAATTCCCGGCTCCCCTCTTCAGCCAATCAGTGCTGCCATGCATTGATTGGCTGAACAGGGGAGCAGGGAATTTTAAACGGCTCCCCTTCAGCCAATCAGTGCTGCCTTGCATTGATTAGCTGAAGAGGGGAGCCGGGAATTTCAAACGGCTCCCCTTCAGCCAATCAGTGCCGAAGAGGAGCATTGATTGGCTAAAGAGGAGCCGTTTGAAATTCCCGGCTCATCTCTTCAGCCAATCAATGCGCTGAAGAGAGGGAGCCGGGGATGTCGAAGACCAGCTACGCGTAGCAGGTAACGTATGCTCTTGGCCGCGGCGGTGGGGGCGATCAGAGCGGCGATCGGAGCGGGGGGGGGCGATCGGAGCTGCGGCGGGGGGGGGGGGGCGATCGGAGTGGCGGCGGGTGGGGGTGGCGATTGGAGCGGCGGGGGTGGCGATCAGAGCGGCGGCGGGGCTGGCGATCAGAGCGGCGGCGGGGGTGACGATCAAGTCGGCGCAGGGGGCTTCAGATGAGCGGGGGGCTGGGCTGCGAGCGGGGGGCCGGGCGGGCGGCGGCCGGACTATCGCGCGACGACTGTTTACATGTAACGATCGGCGAATTTTTTGAGATCGATGAACAACGATTTATGAACATGTTAAAAAATCAAAAAGAACGATTTTTCAATCGTTCGCCGCGTTTACACGTACGATTATCGTTCGAATTCGATAGTTATCGGGAAAATTCGCCCGATAATCGCTCAGTGTAAACCCAGCATTAGTGTCTAATCACCTCACTGTGATTATGTCAAACATTTTGTAAGAATAAAACATTAGAAATTATAAGAACCATGTGCTAAAAAACAACCCCTTCTTCACTGTAGCTTTATATGTAAACATAGCAATAAAAATTTTATGTTTAATGGGATTGTCTGGTATTAGATTTTCACTAGTGTCGAGCAAGCACTTGAGTCCAGCATTTTTCAATGATCAAGTGCTCGACTCGCGTAATGGGCAACGAACCCCACTAAAATCAGTGAGAGACTCACGCACAGCAAAGGGTGCCTGGTTCAACTTCAATGTGTCTTACAGTATTGTCCCTTTAAGGCATGTGTAAACAAAATATACAAAAATTAGAAGGAATAAATGGAATAGGTTACTGCAAGGCACATTAGAACTCCAGCAGTATGCCGTCAATTAATTGCATGCCATCAGAGTTCTAATGTGTCTCAGAGTAATCTTATGCAATTTTTTTTCTTTATATTTTTGTATATTTTGTTGGCACATCCCTTTAGGGGCAAAATATACAAAAATTTTAATTAGTATTTAAATAGCTTTAGAGCTCCTGAGATCATGATGAGGCTGAGTTCTGAAAATGTTTAAATATTTGTGCTACTGTACTGACAGGCTCTGTCAGTACAGAAGTGGGAATATTTAAACAGCACCCCAAGCATTGAGCTCAATCAAGCAGCCAATTCTCTAGCACTATGCTCGAACAAGCATACTCACTCAACACTAACTTTTACTTCTATATGTGGACATAATGGGCAAAATACATTTTAAAAACTACTCAATCCCTTATCACTGCTGTTCAGATGGTGCCCAGTCCCTGCTGCTCACCAATAAAGTACCCACTCAGTCAACCAGAGGCTGAGACCTCCACCTTCTTGTGTTGAGATGTCAACAGGTAGGGGGAGATTTATCAAACTGGTGTAAAGTAGCATAGTTGCTCCTTAGCAACCAATTAGATTCCACTTTTCATTCCTCACAGATTTTAAAAAATAAAAAGTGGAATCTAAGTGGTTGTCGCGGACAACTAAGACAATTCAACTTTACAACAGTTTGATAAATCTCATCCGTAGTGTTGAGCAGTAAGGAATGGGCATCACTGGAATGGCAGTGGTGTTTGTGTGAGGTAGGTAGGCAAGCAGCCTGGCCACATTTACATTTAATAATAAATTAAACACTTTGTCTCTTTATTAACATGTCTAGAACAGCTTCATTTTGCTCGTAAAACTTTAACATGCAAATACACAATCACAGTGTTAAAATATAGATAGATTGGCTATATAAACAACACAATTATTGGAAACAATACAGTTTATAAAAAGGGATACAAAAAACAAGCACCACCACCTCATACCCTGACTTTGCTATGATATTTAGATACAGAGCTACGAATTGCAAACTAAATTGTGCCCATTGTTAACAAAATCCTAGCTGTGACTATAGCACGCAAAAAGGGTTCACATGGCATAACTTGTTTTAGAACACGTTGGCAGAATTTATTATGGAGAACTTTAATTGAACCTGCATCTTCTCGTTTCATTTTGTTTCCTATAGAAATATCTAGTTTCTCTGTGAGGCTCTTAAAAACAAGCCCAGCTCTGCTACATCTCCACTCCTCGTATAAAGCAGCATGTCTTCATAAATAATCCTCAGTAAAGGTTAATCACATTTTAAAATTGTTGCATTAAATTTATCCCTGTTACATTAAATCTAAATTGGATAAAAAAAAAAAAAATCTGACATTGAACAAATTAAAACTTGGATTTATCTGGATTTCTATCTAATGAAAGAGTGGAATCTTTAATCCATCTTTTTATTCTAAGTGGTAATACTCATAATCTGTAAAACCATGGTAATATTTTAGGTATAAACTAAACAGTCATGTATAGCCTCAATTATTACAATGCTACAACAAATGTAATGATATTGGTTTTCTTGAATATCCGGCCTTTACTTGGGCTTTAACCACTTTGCACGTAGCCTCTTATCCAGATTGTCCTCTAGATAAAATGCTAGATCATTCAGTTGCTGAACATATTGCCTGTTCGTTCCTCGTAGATTAGTCTTTTTTGTTTACTATTGTTTTCTGGTGAAGGTATTTATGTCAGCATAATGATGTGATCTCAATGGGTGTCAGCATGAATCAGTGGCCCAAGAAGAGATCATCAGGAAGTAAGGCAGAACAATTCCTTGTCTCATGGGAGCAATGTGTGCTATCAGTCATTGAGGTGTGAGTCTCTAACCTTTTTGACCTTCTCTGTCATGGGTTGCAAACATATGAAGGAAAAGTAGAAGCGGGACTCAATGATTGCCACTGTATGGTGTCTTTTGTTCCCCTGAGGGAATAGTGTCCCAGTGAGGCTCTAATGGGAGGCTACAGAAGACTCATGCAGAAACTCTGCCTCATTACTCCTCTTGATCCCTCTAAGAGGTCATTTGTCATTAGACAAGAAGACCAGTATAGGCAGCACTAAAATGTTAGCCCACATTACAAATACAGATGTTTAGTGCCTTAATAATAGTAATGACAAAACCTGCTATGCATTTATTCCTTAAAATTATATATATTTTTCTAAAATCTCAGCTTAGCTTATTTTCTGGATGGTTCAGCATTGCACACCATCTGGATTGTAGAATAACTGACAGTGCGCAGCCATATGTTATGCAAACTAATCTGGGTTTGCAGTGATGTCACTATGTGTATGAATGTAAAACTTAATGTCTTCTCTAAACTTATATTTTTATTAACTAGATGAATATCTAAACTTAAAGGACAACAGAGAAGAAACATCTGACAGCTTTCAAATTACATGTACAGTAATAGATTAATTGTTTATTTTTTTTATTTCTTTTTGAGCTTATGAACAAACTGCCTAGCCTTTGAGTTACTGCTTAGTCTTCCACAGCATTATCTTAATTCTCAGGCTACAGTATGATTGGAGGACTGTTTGAAAGGCAGTGACAAATATGACATATGTGGAAGGTATGCATTCTGTACTAATGCTCAACTCCCCACAGTTACAGTATACAAGCTGATAGTGGGAAAGCTTACTCTTTACTGTACTTGAGTTTTAATGCTAAAATATGCAGTATTTTGCTACATTTTAACTATCATTTAGAGATGTGCGTAAACTTGTCTTGAGCGAGCACTTAAATTCACTTAAGTGCACATTAGTCGAGTTGAGCATTTTCAATGTTTGAGTGCTTGACTCAAGTAAGGAACCCCAATGCAATAAATGGGAGGCTCAAGCATATAACCAGGTGCCCCTTGCTCGGCAGAGTGGTGGAGGGTGCCTGGTTAACCTATTCAATTTTTTTTTTAGAAACATAGATCATTGGCAGAAAAAGATCACTTGGTCTACCTAGTCTCTCCTTTTATTATTTGCTTTCTTAGTATATTAGGATAGATATAGGTTTATCCCAGGCATGTTTAAATTCAGTTATTGTAGATTTACTTACCACATCTGCTGGAAGTTTGTTCCAAGAATCTACTACTCTTTCAGAAAAAGTAATGTTTTATTATGTTGTTTCTGACCTTTCCCCCAACTAATCTCAGACAGATAGCGAGGAAGATAAGTATATTAGTGTAGCATTGCCACTCCCCGCCCCACCTAAATTAGCTCCATTTTTAAAACAAACTCAGGGTGAGAAGCTCATTCATCTCCATACTTGGTCACCTCCCTTCTTTTTCCCTCAGTATATATAAAATTCCTTTTTGTTTTTTGTTTGTAATCTCATTTAGGCAGCACCCTTTTACTCTTATTTTAATGCATTCCTGTTTCATCCTCTTTCTCTATATATTTGCATGACAATATGTGGAGCGTAAAGTCCGCCCAGCTTCCAAATTGTTGGCAACATCTCAGTTATTTGCAATTGTGCTTAAAGTACTTTATCTCTTGAATGTGAATCTTGCGTCTATCCCAGTGCCATGAAATGCATTTTATTGGTATCGCTTTTTAACTGCTCCTCATCAGTATGCATCTTACATACAGGCACAATTACCAGGACTGCAAGTGAATGAACAATTTACAATTCAGTAAGATTGGTAGTGACTGCTGATCTGGTAAACTTCAGAATGATGACTGAGTGACAGGGGAAGGTGAAAATGCTTTAATTGGGTAAGCCTGTATAATATCTGGCCTCCGGATAAAAGACTTCCGCTTCCTGCACTCACAGCGCTTTAGCAATAAAACTGTGAATATACAAGCACAGTGACTTATCACTATCATGAATTAAAGAGGTTTCCACACAGTCCTGGAGGTATAAAATTTTGAGGTTACAGAAACAACATTGTATAAATTTTAGTAAAATGCCCACCCTGTATTTAGGAATGAGAGCATGCGGATGTTAGTTTAACGTAATCACAGCAATAAAAAGCTGATTGTGCTCATGGAACATACAGTTAAACTTGATATATGTTAGACATTACCATTTAACATGCCAGGCCTGTGTGAATTGATTTGAAGAATTTATGTTGAAAAGTTGTTTCATGGGGGAAAAAAAGGTGTGTGCACTATATATATATATATATATATATATATATATATATATATATATATATACATATCATGTTGTAGGGGGAAGTATTATAACATGACTGCCAATTTATTCCCTAATATAAATCAAGAATGAAATTTTCGGAAATATGTTTTTGTCACCTGCAAACTTTACACCTGCACAATGAATTTTATGTGATTTTGATTTGCCAAGTGTCCTAAGTTTTTCCAGTCATGTTTGATAACAAACTTCCTAAATCTAAACCACTTTGGGTTCAAAGCTGCAAAACTTAAAAGAAAGGGAAGTATTACAACCCATGTAATCTAAAAGCCTTCCTGTCACGCATTTATTCGTCTTATTGAAAACACATATGGTAAAACTTAGAGGAAAATTCAGTTCGTTTTAGTATAAAAACTTCATGCATCAAGCTAAAGCAAAACAGTGTTAACATGAAATCTGAAATGAGTTATTAAATCAGAACATGTTTCATGAAGATGGCTTGTTCACTGGTGTAGGCGAAAGAAACGCAGCCGTTGTTTTAGAAGCATCAAGCTGGTTAAATAATGTTACCATTTGTGTGTAATCACAATAATATTTATTTATGGTGCATAATCACATCATTTTAGTGATATTATGTTATTGCTTTGCCATATATATATATATATATATATATATATATATATATATATATGATTTTTTTATGTACAACAATCACTC
Organism: Dendropsophus ebraccatus; assembly: GCF_027789765.1. Lineage (NCBI taxonomy): Eukaryota > Metazoa > Chordata > Amphibia > Anura > Hylidae > Dendropsophus > Dendropsophus ebraccatus. Next base: position 96,514,978 of record NC_091455.1, on the reverse strand, counting down.
ATCAAGAGGTATAGCTATGTTTTCCTTCAAATATATGGATGTTCAAAGAAACAATGGAGTTTATGCCAACCTTACAGGTTCCAACTTATATTTTTAAAAATGCCCTTAAAAAATAAAAGATTAAATCTGATTGGTTGCTATGGGCAACTCTTCTACTGTTCCTTTGCACACACTTTGATAAATCTTCCCCATGGTCTTCAAATCTTTATCTTACTAATATAGGCTATGTTCACACAACATTTTACAGCGTCCGTTGTATAATAACAGACGCTCTTAAACAGCCGGGCGCCAGGCTGCACTCAGCCTGTTCCTGCAGCCGATACCACCGTATTGGCTGCAAGCACGTTCTTTTTTCACAATTGATTTGCGGACACCGGCGGCTGTGCCCTCAAATCAATTAGCCATTCACTCCAATGCAATGTGCGGCCGTGCTGCACATTGCGTTGTGTGAACAGCTGATGTTTCCGGACGCTGTTCAGTAAACAGCTTCTGGAAATAATTGACAGGCACATTATTCTAACGCCCGTTCTAAAGATCGGGCGTTAGAATAAGGATGTGAGAACTTCAATGCAATGCCGCCCCTGCAGTAAAGAACGGACGATGAGGCAATTCCAATGAGCGTCCGTTCTTTACTTAAAAAGAACGCTGTGTGAACATAGCCATACACAGACTAATTGGTTGCATAGTTTACAAGTGTCCTCTCCCTGGCACACTGTGGCTTTATAAAGTGAACTCAGCAGCTAAGCCCTCTAGGGGACTTTAAAAATTCATTTTTTATTAAAAAAAAAAAAAAAAAGTTTTTGAAAATATAACAAAGCCCCTCCCCCAATAGAAGTTTAGATGACCCCCTTTGCCATTTTACAAATAAAACTTGTAAAAATAAATAAACATATGTGGTATCATACTATGCGCAATTGTCTAATATATTAAAATATAACAATATTGTTCATGCACAGCTTAAATAAAAAGAGGAAAAAAGCAACAGGATTGCTGTTTTTTTTTTTTTTTTTCATACTGTCTATCAGAAAGAAAATTATCAAAAGTGATAAAAAATTCTGATCTACACCAGTATGATGAAGAAAAAAATATAGATCATGGCACAAAAAATAAGCTCTCCAAAGAGCTCCCCAGGTGTAAAAATAAAAGCTTTATGCCTCTTAGAATTTAAAAACAAAAATGCAAAAATGAAGATTGGTCTGGTCCTTAATGCCAAAATCCACTGGTTAAAGGGGGGTTATCCGAAAGTTAAAAAATATACCCCCTATTCACAGTAAAGCTATGTTCACACATATTATTTCTGTCAGTCTTTTTTTCAACCAAAGCCAGGAGTGGGTGTAAACCCATAAACTGTGCAAATCTTTCCATTATAATTTTACTCTGTCAGTCCTACTCCTGATTTTGGTTGAAAAAATACTAATCAAAAGACTGATGTAAATACTACGTGTGAACATAGCCTATAGGAGACAAATAGCTGACTGGTGGGGGTCTGACTTTTGAGACCCCTGCTGATCATGAGGAGTGGTACATACTCCGCCACTTCTCCAGTCATTCTCTATGGAACTTCGATCATAGCCAAAAGGGCAACTCTGCCCAAGCTGGAGACAAGAGTTTGGCTGTGTCTGGAAGAAAGTGGCCATGTTTTGTAGCGCTGGATAACCCCTTTAAACCTTTCGGCTATGATCGAAGTTCCATAGAGAATGACTGGAGAAGTGGCGGAGCATGTACCACTCCTCATGATCCTTGCTGCTCAGTTCCATTGAAGTGAATGGAACTTAATTGCAAACCGCACCTGAACTGGAGATTAGTGATGAGCGAATAGTGAAATATTCGATATTTGCACGAATATCTCCCGAATATTCGATCCCATTAAAGTCTATGGGAACAAGTATTCGATTATTGAAAAACATCTATTTGACCACTTGGAGGTAAAAACCGGGGGGATTTGAACGCTTATCGAATATTCGGCGAACTATTCGATAATATTCGATAGATTGAATATCTTACTATTCGATCGAATATCTATTCGATCGAACAGTATTCGCTCATCACTACTGGAGACAAGAGTCGTGTTGTCTCTAAAAGAAAGTGGCCATGTTTTTGTAGCACTGGATAACCCCTGTAAGACATGCATACATTTTAATCTTGATATAACCTGTTTATCCTTAGTGCCCTCACTATATGAGGGTAAAAGCCTAATAGAAACAAGTTGAATACATTTCCTTTTCTTCCCCTACATTGGAACACAAACAACATTTCACAGGTTATACATTTGCAGGGAAGCACTGTGGTAAACTACTATAAGCTACTTTATTTTTTCAAATCAGATGTGAATTAAAATTTTCTTTATGAAGTATAGATGGGTAAATGGATAAGTGTTAATTCAATAAAAAAGGGAAACATTTTTGTGAAAACATCTTGAGGGCATCGGGGGCAATTTGTACTTAACACATGTCAGTAGTTTTGATGAAGAACTGATAACATAACTGTTACTTTGTATTTTTATACCACTATTCAAGGCTCCTCAACACTAGTAACTATGTTCCTTTAAGGTATAGAAGCTGTTAAAATGTTGAAAGACAGTTAATTTAATCTTTCAATGCGTTTGTCACTTATGTTAACTAATGTGATGAATAATAGATAAAAAGTTATGTCACAAAACATGTATGTAAGGTAGTAGGAAATTTATCATTATGGCCATATTTATCTCAATACTACAGAAATTGCCACCACGGCCCCACCTACAACCCATCCTTTCACCCATTATCAACATAAGGTTAATAAGCCACCCTGGTTCTTCCTTCTCCGGTTACAAATATAACATATATTCATCAATGGTCTTAGTTTAATAACATTTGGTCCTTTCCTAGACCTAGACAAGAATCTTTTAATTATTATAGGGTATAGTATGGAGTGCGAAATTCTGTTTCCTATACCCCACTCCCTATCCCACCCCCACCCCCTCGGACACCATGGCGGGAGGTAAGAAAAAAAAAAGGAGAGAAAAAAAACTCACAACAACATCTCAATAGCTTTTCGTACATTCGAACTAACTGTCATTTCTCCAATATTGCTTCCATCCTTGTACACATTTATTCACAGTATTGTACCCCGCTTTCCCCTTTGATGCCACAGCTCATGTCCCAGCATAGTGCTTGCTACTTCCTTCCACTCTGCTAATGTTGGGGCCTTTGGCGAAATCCAATTTCTCAAAATCACTAACCGTGCAACAAAGAACATTTTATATATGATTCCTTTTCTAATTTTAGGTGTAAATTCCACCTCTATCACCCCCAATATTGCACACTTATATTCTTTTTCAACCTTTAACTCAAAAATCTTTGTCATAAAAAAATATAGTGCCAATAAGTAACCACCTTTTGACAAAACCACCAGTGGTGATCTAACTCTGTGTTTGTGTCTTCACATCTTATACACTTTTGACTTTTATTTCTTTTCCGCTTCAACATATCTTTTATTGAATAATATAATCTATGATTTACAAAAAACTGTGTCACCTTATTTGAACTATTTGTGATATGATCCCTTGCAGATTCATACACTTCCTCCCAAAAATCCGTCTCTTTAACCCCTAGTGTTTTTTCCCATTTTTTTTGTGATTTCATTGTAAGTTTCCCATCTTCTAGTGTCCCCAATATTTTATACATTTCTGTGACTCGCCCTCTAACCTTACCATCCATTTGAATGACTTGTGTAAACACTTTGGAACTCATCACCCGCCATTTATTTACATCTGTTACTGTTCTTACTGACATATATAACTTGAGGTATCTTAATTTACATAGCCTATCAATGGACCTGCACAGATCTTCATTTTTATTCAGGACTCCATCTGTAAAAAAAAAAAAACTCCACATACCTCAAACCACTTTGTAACCAATATTCTGGGTCTACTAACCCCTCCAATTCTGGATTCTGGATAGTGATTGTTTCCGAACAGGGGTGTAAAATTAAGAGCCCCAACCACCCCCTCTCCTTTTTTTCACAAAACAGCTTGCATTTAACAGCATCCTCTATATGGAGTATTTAGGGTACCCTGACTGAACTTTCATTTCCAGTACCTCAAATATTCCACCCAATTTGCCAGTAGCTGCACCTCTTTCCATTTAGTCAGCCATGTCAATACCATTGCCACATAATATTTAAACACATCAGGCATAGCTAGCCCTCCCTTTTCTTCAGGTTGAGTTAAGAATTTCATTCTAATTTGTGTTCTTCTACCTCTCCAAATAAGCATGTTAAATACCGCTTCTATCCTCCGAAACACCAGTTTACCCAGCCATACTGGCGGTCCTGCCAATACGTACAGCAACTGGGGTAACCATATCATTCTAATTAACCCCATTCTGTCCGCTCTCGATAAGGGTAAATTATTCCGTATCTGGGCTTGTTGTTTCATTTTATTTAACCTAAGGGAAATATTCAGCTCTTCAAATCTCTATGTGTCTGCCATAATCATAATTCCCAGATATTTAAAGGATTCCCACAATATTTAATACCTGTAACTCAAGGCCTGGCTCAACCTCAATCTCTGGATCCAACAGCAGCAGCACTCATTTGTTCCAATTAATACCCAACCCCTTGTATACCCCGAATATGATGACCTCCCTCATTGCCTCTTCCAGACCCACCCTAGTATTTCCCAGAAACAGGAGCAAATCATAGGCATACAATGCAACCTTGTCCTCTGCGCCCCCCCCCCCCCCCCCCCCCTGGCTCCAAAGCCCTCCATCTTCTTATTCTTATTCAAAGCTCTAGCAAATTGCTCAATAGCCAGGGCAAAGAGCAGGGGGGAGAGAGGACAACCTTGTCTGGTGCCCCTCCTCAACCTAAAGTACTCAGAGGAGGCACCATTAATTGACACTTTAGCCCTCGGCCTCAAATAGATCAATTCCATTCACCTTAAAAAAAACCTCCCCAAAACCAAAATTTCTGAGCACACTCCATAGGTAGGGCCACTCCACACTGTCAAACGCTTTTTCTGCGGCTAATGACAGTATGGAGTGACCCCCATCCTCTTTACCTATCAGGATGTTAGCCCGTATTCGTCTTACATTATCATGGGTTGATCGACCCGAAATGAACCCACACTGATCTTTACCAATCAAAGTCTGCATCACTTTAGCCAACCTATTTGCTAGCACTTTGGACAACAATTTCATATCTAAATTTAGCAGGGAAATAGGTCTAAAAGATTCTGGGCCTCTCAGGTCTTTCCCCTCCTTAGAAATCAACACAATTTCTGCTTCATACTTTGAGTCTGGCAAATATCCCTTCATATGTCAATCTATCAATAATTCTTGAAGCTGTCCCACCAACACCTGATCTAACATGTTATATACTTCTGACGACAGTCCATCTGGCCCTGGAGTCATCTCCTTAGGCATACCTCTAACAATCTAACCACTCCCTTTGTGTATCCAGCAGTCTGGGGAGCTCCAGGTTCTCCAAATATATGTCAGAATCACATTTCTCCTGATCTAATTTAGTGTCATATAGATTCTCATAAAAGCTAGCAAACACCTCCAATATTTTTTTTTGTCTCTCTAACCACCACCCCATTTTCTGCCCTGATCTCAGATATTACTCTCCGCTGGCCTTTCCCTTTAACTAAATTAGCCAACAGTCTACCTGGTCTTCCCCCCTGAGAATACCACTGTGCCCCCCTAAACCTACTCTGGTTCAGTACCCTAATCTGACTGTATTCCTTAAAGGCCTACACTGCTGTTCTCCACTCTTTCTTTGCCTCCGTTGTCTGTACCTCCAGGTATCTCTTCTCTCTTCCCCTCACCTCTCTTCTCAAGGCCTCCTTTTGCTCTTGGAACTTCCTTCTTGCTCTAGCCACATCCCTTGTTAATAACAGGGCTTTGGAGTCGGTAAGCCGCAGCTCCGACTCAGACTCCTGAATTTTATCAGGACCGACTCTGACTTCTGAATTTTATCAGGGCCAACTCAGACTCCCGACTCCGACTCCTGCTCCTTCATAAATGGCCAGTCATATACCAGGGGAGTTATTTATCACACTAGCTCAGCAGCTTCTCCCTAATGTCCTACATGATCCTGGGGCGACTTCTGAGTGAATAAAGGAATACTGTATATAAAGCAGATTCTCCTCTGTGTGCAGTGGATGCAGCCAGTCTCCAGCCTCCATGTCCTAAACTACTCAGAACTAGACTAGATGGGGCAGGTGGTCTTTTCCTGCTGACAGTCTTCTATGTTTCTATATAAATATTCACCATACTTAAAGAAAAACTGCTAACAATGTCAGAACCCTGTGATATAGAGGTCAGCCATAGTGATATACAGGGTGTCACACATAGTGATATAGATAGGGGTCACACATAGTGATATAGAGAGGGGTCACACATAGTGATATAGAGAGGGATCATACATAGTAATATAGAGGGGTCACACACAGTGATATAAAGGGTCACACAGTGATATAGAAGGTCACTGTGGGGGCACGCAATAGCACACATACACACACACACACAGCCTGCTGCAGCCATAACATACACGCACACCCACACAGCCTGCTGCAGCTATAGCACACACACACACAGCTTGCTGCAGCCATATCACACACAACACACACACACTCTGCTTGCTGCGGCCATAGCACATACACACACACAGCTTGCTGCAGCCATAGCACGCGCACACATGCACACACACACACACAGCTGCAGCCATAGAACACTGAAGAAAAATACACAATCTTCTCCCAGAGAGAAAACACCACACTGAGGACAGAGGTTACTGCTACTTATGTCTTCTCCTCCTCCTCCTCCTCTATATTACACAGGATATCTTCATATTACACTGCTGCTCATATACAGTGATCCAGCATCCAGGAAGAGAACAGCACAGATCTCCCCCCACACAATGGACTTTTCCAGCTCAGAAACAAACTGCCAAATAGTGACCGACAACTTTTCCATGACCACTCTTATGTAATAGGGCCAGTGTCCTATTAGAATGTTGTTCATAATATATATTGATGAGCAAAACTTGTAAAATTCATATCAAAATTCAATTCTACATTTTTTAAATATTTTTTTAGAGCTGGAGTCGGAGTCGGTACATTTTTTTCCAACTCCGACTCCGACTCCAGCCAAAACTAGCTCCGACTCTGACTCCGACTCCACCACTCCGACTCCACAGCCCTGGTTAATTAACCTCTAAGATACGCCTTTGAGGCATCCCATATGTATCTACATTCAGCTGACCCCTTATTTTCTTCAAAAAATACTTCACTATTTATTGTTATGAGACTCATTTAAATTGATGGTCTGCATTAGGTGAGGATTGTATCACAAGGCTGTGCATCAGCTGAGGTTTGTTTTATGATGTTCTGCAAAATCTGATGTTTGTATCATAAAGTCTTATGAAGTGGAATTGTGTATTATTACATCCTATGGCTAAATTCACAAAGTATGGCTATATTCACACAATGTAAAAAAAAAAGAGGAAAGACAGCTGCATTTTTTTATTAGAAAAGACGTCCGTTAAAGCCGCGATTTAATTGACTTTAATGCAAACCACTGAGGTTAATGGAATGACGGATGTCCTATGCACACAATGTAGAAAATAATGCACGTTGTCTGCGCAGACGTCAAAATAATAATCATGTCATGGGAACATAGCCTACAGTAGGTGTGCATTATTATATCCTACAGCAGTCTAGGTGTGCATTATAATGTTCAGTACAGAGTACCTTCGGCATTGTAAAGGATAAAACACTGTGGTGAACAACAGCAACATTTCCAAATAAAAATGGATATGCTGTGTGTCTGAAAATAAGCAGAATTCCCTGAATTCCTAAATGATCTTCTTGCACCACATGTGAATAGTATTTTGAAAGCTATTCTCATGTATTATTGTACTGTTATTTTTCACAGATTTTCGGGGTCTAAATTCATTATTAATCACTTTCATATTTAGACAGTGTGGTGGGTTCCATGGCTAACCACAATGATTCTCTTTTAGATTTCTCTACTTTCTTATTCTCTGCTTTTGTATTCTCAATGTGTAACCCGTTTTCAGGGTTACACATTGTAACCTGCTGCTGCTTGCAGAGGGTTGGCCTTTGCCCTACAAACTCCTGAGGAGACTGGCCAGTATTTTAGTCTGTAGTTGGAGCTCATTATGGTCAATATTTTTGAAGAAAGGCATGGAAATGACAAAGTATAACTAAGGATCTGAACCTTTTTCTGTGCTTTGGATCCACTATTTATTTTAAACCTCCTAGATTTGGTAAAAATCCTGACCAAAAGTATACTGATGTATTCCTTCCCAATGGATGCCAACTCTTTTGTCCCTGTTAGAAGCATTAATTATTTCAAAGTATCCAGGACTTTAACTACCCAAATATAAACTGGAAAGAGGAAACCTGCAGCTCCAGCAAGGGAAGCGGATTTTTGGAAATAGTAAAAGATAATTACCTTTCCCAACTAGTACAGGAACCAACAAGAGGGGGGCACTGCTGGACCTGATCTTAACCAATAGGCCAGACAGAATATCAAAAATAGAGGTGGGGGTCACCTAGGTAAGTACACAAGAGAAATGGGACATATTTAAGAGCATCCTGGGTAAATCGTGTGAACGACACATACCATATGGGAATAAAAGTAGTAGAAATAGGAGAAAACCAATGTGGTTAACTACAGCTGTTAAGGGTGCAATAAATGATAAGAAAAAAGCATTCAGACTACTAATACAAGAAGGTTGTGGGGAAGCATTAAGCAACTATATAGACAGAAGAATAGAATGTGTAAAAAGCAAATAAAAGAAGCAAAAATAGCAACAGAAAGAAGCATAGCCACAGAAAGTAAAATGAATCCCAAAATGTTCTTCACCTATATAAACAACAAAAGACTTAAAACCGAAAATGTTGGTCCCCTCAAAAATAATCTGGGTGTAATGGTGGAGGGGGAAGAGGAAAAGGCCAATCTATTAAATACTAGTGATGAGCGAATACTGTTCGATCAAATAGATATTCGATCGAATAGTGAGATATTTGAATATTCGATATTTGTACGAATATCCCGCGAATATTTGATAAATATTATATAAGCGTTCAAATCCCCCCAGCTTCCGGTTTCATCCTCCAAATGGTCAAATAGATGTTTTCACTAATCGAATACTTGTTCCCATAGACTTTAATGGGATCGAATATTCGAATATTCGCAGGATATTTGTACGAATATCGAATATTCGAATATCTCACTATTCGCTCATCACTATTAAATACATTCTTCTCTACTGTATCCACAGAGGAGAATCCCATAACAGACGACATGACTAGGGATAATGTACATCCTCCTATAAATCTCACCTGCCTAACACAACAAGAAGTGGGGAGACGCCTTAAAAACATTAAAATCCATAAGTCACCGGGCCCAGAAGGTATCCATCCTAGAGTTTAGCAAGAATGAAATACTGTGTTAGACAGACAGATATTTGTGATATGTGTTTTAAAGATTCTATAACTACAGGGATTGTTCCACAGGACTGGCGCATAGCCAATGTGGTACCAATATTCAAGGGGTCAAGGAGTGATCCTGGAAACTACAGACCCGTAACTCTAACATCTATAGTAAGTAAAGTATTTGAGGGGTTTGTAAGAGATGCTATACTGGAGTATCTTAATGAAAATAATCTCATGACGCAGCACCAGCATGGATTTATAAGGGATCGGTCTTGTCAGACTAATCTGATCGGCTTCTATGAAGAGGTAAGTTATAGACTGGACCGGGGGGAGGCTGTGGATGATGTGTATCTGGACTTTTCAAAGGCATTTGATACTGTGCCGCATGGAAGGTTGGTCTACAAAATGGGACTTGGGGAAAACGTATGCAAATGGGTAAGTAACTGGTTGTGTGATAGAAAACAGAGGATGGTCATTGATGCAGGCCCACTTCTGCCATGAGGCGGAATGAGCCTTCCACCTCAGGCGGCATATTTTGCGGTCCGGCAGGGGGGCGGCATTATGTCCCCCCTGCTGTCATTTTTGTTAAGTATCACTTAACAAAAATGACAGCGGCCGCTCACCTGTCCCGTCACCCTGCAGCTGTCACGGACCTCCAGGCTGTGGTGAGTGCCCGGGGTCGTTGGGGGACGTGCTGGGGTGATCGGGTCGCGCGGGTCCGCCCCGCGAGACACGATCACCCCACTCACTCACCACAGCCTGGAGGTCAGCTGGGGGGGGGACGTCGGAGGGGGGCGTTGGCGGCCATCACTCGAGGGCGGCCGCCTGAGGTTTGCCTCAGGCGGCAGAGACCCCAGAATCGGCCCTGCATTGATGGAACATATTCAGATGGGTTTTAGTTACTAGTGGGGTACCACAGGGGTCAGTGTTGGGTCTACTTCTTTTTAATATTTTTTATTAATGATCTTGTAGAGGGGCTACAGAGTAGAATCTCCATTTTTGCAGATGATACTAAACTGAGTAAAGTAATCAGCACAGAGGAGGATAGTATCATATTACAGATTTGGAAAAGCTAGAGGCTTGGGTGAAATGGCAAATGAAGTTTAATGTGAATACATGTAAAGTTATGCATGTGGGCCATAGAAATAATAAGTACAGTTATGTGCTAAATAATAAAACACTGGGTAAAACTACTTCAGAAAAGGACCTGGGGGTATTGGTGGACAGTAAACTCAACTTTAGTGATCAGTGCCAGGCAGCAGCTGCCAAGGCTAATAAAATAATGGGATGCTTTAAAAGAGGTATAGATGCTAAAGATGAGAACATAGTTTTGCCTGTTTTTAAATCACTGGTCAGACCACATATGGAATACTGTGTACAGTTTTGGGCACCGGTATATAAGAAGGACACAGCTGAACTGGAGCGGGTGCAGGGGAGGGCCACAAAGGTCATTAAGGGAATAGGTGGGTTACAGTACCAAGACAGGTTATCAAGCTTGGGGTTATTTACGCTAGAAAAAAGACGTCTTAGGGGCGATCTGATCACAATGTACAAATATATGAATGGACAGTACAGAGATCTTTGTAGTGGTCTTTTTACTCCTAGGTCTGTAACCATGACAAGGGGGCATCCTCTACGTCTAGAGGAAAGAAGATTTTATCATCAGCATTAGCGCAGGTTCCTTACTGTACGAGCGGTAAGACTGTGGAACTCTCTGCCACATGATGTTGTCATGGCCAATTCATTAAATAAGTTTAAGGGAGGCCTTGATGCTTTTCTTGAACAATATAATATTACAAGTTATGGGCATTAGATTTCCGGAGATATGTTGATCCAGGGATTGTTCTGGTTGCCATTGGAGTTGGGAGGGAGTTTTCTCTCTGTGATGGAGAAAATTGTCATTGCATAGCATTGATGAGTCAGATTGGTACTCTGCTTATTAAGTCTGCCTATACACAATGACCGATTGTGCGTCGTATAAAGGCGTATCAGCGGTCTTTTAAGTGGCTAAACCTCTTCAGCTCCGTTAAGATGGAATCACTACCGGCAATGCAATAAAGCTGACGACCAGTATAGCTTTCACCGTTAATGAATTTGCCGCCTGAGGCAACAAGCTCTCCTGGCTCATTGAAGGTGTGTCCTGATGGACATTTAATATTACATTTTCCTATTAAATATGTGGCTGAATGTAGCTTTTCTCTTAGATTATAGCTGAACATAGGGATTTCTAAAACTAAATCCACAGTGATCAGTTGATCCCTACACAAGCTTTAATTTAAAAAAGAGACAACACTCTTTAGAGACATCCTTGTGAATAAATGATTTAAATTTGGGCTACACAATATCTTTAACTGTGATATATGAATATTGATTGACATTCATTTAATAGTGAATAGAGATGAGCAGACATGCTCGTTTCAAGTACAGTATCGAGGTACTCAAAAGTGCTCATAACTGCATGGTACTTGAATAAAACTGATAGTTTTCTTCCCTAATGTTAGCAGCTTAAGTTAGCTAATAAACTTGCAGGGAAGGAGCTTGTGGATCCTGCTACACAGCAGCCATGTTGGATGCTGGCATAGCAGTGATTGGCAGCTCACATCAGGTGACCTGGGTGTATATAGACCCTAGTCACATGATTCTCAGCTCCCTTGTGGTCTGTTAGCTGGCAGTGGTGAGGCAGTTTACGCTGTTTGCAAATAGTAACCAAGAGACTCATTATTTTTGTGGGAATTTTTCTGGGCAGTTGGGGGGGCTGCTTTTGACTATTTTCATGTCTGTGGTGGGTCTGTATCTCGCTGTTGCAATGAGCTGTTGCATTTTTCTGTGTTTTTGTCTATTAGCTGGCAGGGACAGCTTCTGGAGCAGGGACAGAGAAAGTGTAGGGTTTACTGTGAATAGGTAGGAAGTTAGACGATGAGCTTTAGAAAACAACTAACAGTTCTTTTCAGGACTAGTAGTCTGTCAGTGTTACAAAAAAAGAACATATTCCATAGAATATACCAGTATTTTACAGAATAGAGATACTGGTATATAGGTAGTAATAGTCAGTAATCCACAACTATCCAAAAGTCCTTTATAGGGCTAGAAAAAAAAATTGCCATACAGTATAGTACCAGTATTATACAGTCTAACCAGTGTAGTTGTGCTCCACCCCTTTTCTTTCCCTCTACATTTTCCCACCTCTGTTTTACCTTTTACTTCCTATTTCCCTTTCTTATATATTTTACCCTCTGTCCCCCCTCCCTTTTTTGTCCCTCTAGTACGGACACTCAGGGGGACATTTATAAAGCATGCGGCCAGTGTGTACGCCAAGGAGAAGGCGTATCCCCCCGCTCGCCCAATGGGCAGGCAGGGGGGACTCAGGCGTGTGCCTCTTAGTAAATTCGGACAGGGGAGAGGGGTGAAGTCTTATTGAAGACTGGGGTAGGAGTATGTCAGTTTTTATTAACAATGGTACCGCAAATGACCATTACGTTGTTTGCAATACAAAACATTGGCACCTTTGTATCTTGCAATTGTGGTTTATTTTCTCATGTGGTACACCCCTATTTGATCCACAGCAGTGTTAGCAGGTGATGATGTGGATGGCAAATAATGGCTCCAGCAATTTGTCCACAGCGCAATCTTCCTTGCTCCCAGCATGGGTATTGTCTTTGAGGTCCTGGTCTTCAATGCAGGCAATTTTATTAAATTCAAAAGTTACATTCATTTTCAAATTTAATTTAAAAATCTTTGTCAAATAGAATTTTAAATTATCAAATATATCCTGGTTTTCCAGAGCTGCAATAGTTACCTGTTATAAAAACTTAAATAGAATTGAAAGTGTACTCATTCAAATTCCAAGGAGTATACAGGGGCTATAATTTGATTATTTCAGTCTTACTAAAATTGATTAAATTGACTAAATTAAGTCTATAAACTGGAGATGAATGTGAAACATTACTGAGCATACTCTGTGAACTTTGAAGAGGTCATTCCACAAGGAGCTGGTTTTGTCTCCTCTATCTACAGGTGTCACATGTCGCTGCAATGCTGTACAGAACACTTAACAGCAGCTTCCTCTTACCATCACAGACAAATCTCAGCCTAGCTTTTTCCTCTGTGGGGAGAATGGAAACTGCAAGATTTTAGGATTACTTTATAATATGGATAAATAAAAATGAATATATATATATATATATATGTATGTATATATATATATATATATATATATATATATATATAGCGCCTGTGTGCATAACCAACTGTCACATCTTAGAGTGAGTCAGGTGAGAACACTCCATGTGTTCCGTCACCTAGACTTTTTCAGGGGTAAATTATATGTCCCACATTGCAAGTATATACTGTATAACCAAAAATTCTCATGATTAAGCAGGAATTTGTAGCAGCAGGTATTAAAAAGAGGACTAGAAAGACACAGATTCAGTACTCACTCAGAAGAGAGAAAAATGTATCATACTGCTGTGCTCCCCATGCCTGGCACACACCATTTTGTCCAAAGTCAAGTGACAAACAGGTCACCTGATACCTAAGCTCTTGTTATAAGAAGAGTCATGTGATAATTCCCCTGTGCACAAGAAGGCTGTGCACATGAATGCACCTGCACAAGGCATAGAGTGTGAGCATGATCGTAGTCTGCATCAGTGTATGGAGTTAAAAAAAAAAAAAAAAAAAAAAACAACGCAATCTGGACTACTACTGTACCTCAAAGATCTATAATTAAAGCACATACAAAAGCGCATCCAATCAAGCATCCAACAGATTTTTTTTTCCACTATTTTTCATTTTTGCATGCAGTACGTCCGTATAGGACTAGATCCTCATAGATGCCTATCAAACAATATACCTGTCTACATAATTAAAAGGGAACTCCGGGTAGAGGTTAAAAAAAAAAGAAACTTCTGCAGACGCATAAAGCATTACTTACCTATCTAAACCAGTTTTGAAACTACCAAAAATCCGTTTTTCGTTTTTTTTTGTTCTTTATTGTGTTTCTGTACTTCTTGGTTGAGCAGTTCCCAGAATTCAGTAATGGTTCCAGAATGCAATGCTTTCCCTCAGCTGTCCATCACAGTCCTCCACCTTGTCCACTCCCCACCTAAATCTGTTGCAGAACATCTAGGCTGTGTTTACACATTGCAGTTTCATTGTGTTACTGAATTATTTGCAGTACTTTATCATTTAATTGTGGTCCCACCCACACAGCACACATTTACTACCTGTAACACCACATAGCACGCTGTTTTCTCTACCTGTAACACCACACAGCACGCTGTATTCTCTACCAGTAACACCACACAGCACCCAGTATTCTCTACCTGTAACACCACACAGCATGTTGTATTCTCTACCTTTAACACCACACAGCACGCTGTATTCTCTACCTGTAACACCACAAAGCATGCTGTATTCTCTACCTGTAACACCACACAGCACACTGTATTCTCTACCTGTAACACCACACAGCACGCTGTATTCTCTACCTGTAACACCACACAGCACACTGTATTCTCTACCTGTAACACCACACAGCACACTGTATACTCTACCTGTACCATCACACAGCATGCTGTATTCTCTACCTGTAACACCACACAGCACGCTGTATTCTCTACCTGTAAGACCTCACAGCAGGCTGTATTCTCTACCTGTAACACCACACAGCACGCTGTATTCTCTACCTGTAACACCACACAGCACGCTGTATTCTCTACCTGTAACACCACACAGCACACTGTATTCTCTACCTGAAACACCACACAGTACACTGTATTCTCTACCTGTAACACCACACAGCACGCTGTATTCTCTACCTGTAAGACCTCACAGGAGGCTGTATTCTCTACCTGTAACACCACACAGCACGCTGTATTCTCTACCTGTAACACCACACAGCACACTGTATTCTCTACCTGTAACACCACACAGCACACTGTATTCTCTACCTGTAACACCACACAGCACGCTGTATTCTCTACCTGTAACACCACACAGCACACTGTATTCTCTACCTGTAACACCACACAACACGCTGTATTCTATACCTGTAACGCTGATATTGGAATAAAGCAAAGGACTTGTTAAGGTTATTTCTTTTCTTTTTCTTTTTATCTCCATGCACATATTATGATCAAGCATCTTTTATCTTTGAAGTTGAGCCCCACAATAAGGAGTTTATCCAATATTATCTTACATGTGATATACAGTAAATGCCTTGGTTTTTCTCCAGGTGGGATTGGCAGTGCTGGCTCTGATCCTCTGTGCTGTTTAGCATCATGTAATTGTGTTACTGCATCATTTTTGTGAATACGCTGCAGTACTGCAATGAAATTCAAACATGTGGGAACAGAGACGAATTTTACTGCAGAATTTTGCACAGCTGCTTCTGGCTGGTCAAAGATGGGGGGATCCAGCCAAGCCTCCTGTGACATCACACCCTTCCTCCTGTCTTCATCACCAGCCTGTCCTCAGCAAACACACAAAATGTGAGACAGAGGCATGGAATATTTGTCTCCTAAGGGGGGAGAGCAGCAGGAGCAGGAGACAATGTGAATTGGCACAGAGGCCATTTTTCTTTACTTCCTGGTATGGTAATATATTATATAGACACATCTATATAACTTTTAATGTACTTTTGACAGAAAACAAGTTTTCTTTATGTGGAGTTCCCCTTTAGGGCTGAAATAACTTTAGAAACTTTGAAGATTGTCGACAGAAAAAGACCACTGGGTCCATATAGTCTGCCCTTTAGTCTGTCATGTAGTATTTCCCTTCTTATTATCGTAGGATACATATATGTATATCCTAGGCATGTTTAAATTCTGTTATTGTAGATTTATCAACTGCATCTGCTGGAAGTTTGTTCCAAGCATCCACTACTCTTTCACTAAAGTAATCTTTTCTCACATTGCTTCTGATCTTTCCCCCAACTAACCTCCCACTGTGTCCTCTTGTTCTTGAGTTGTTGTTTTTCTAAAAACACTTCTATCCTAAACCTTATTTAGTCCTTTAACATACTTAAAGGTTTTGATAATGTCCCTCTTTCTCTTTTTCCCTCCAGACTATACAGATTCAAGTCCTTAAATCTTTCCTGATAAGTTCTATGCCTGCCACTCTCCACCATTTTTGTAGCCCATCTTTGGACCTGTTCTATTTTACCAATGTCCTTTTGTAGGTGAGGTCTCCAGAACTGGACACAGTATTCCAGATATGGTCTCTCTAGAGCTCTATACAGCAGGATCACAATATCCCTCTTCCTACTGGTTATACCTCTAGCTATACAGCCCAACATACGATTTGCTTTCCCTACCACCTGGTTGCACTTGTGACTCATTTTGAGGCTGTCAGAAAGTTCATTGATAAGGGCGACGGCACAACACACAGATGTTGTGTATATATATCCACACAGATGTTACACATTTAAAGTTGCAGAGTAGTTAGAAAAGAGGCAGGAGTAAATGTATAAAGCAGTCACAGAGAAGCATAAATATAACAATGATGAGGTATGTAAATAACCATCCCTTACCCCATATGTCCCTGTGTTATAATCAATGTGAGACTGTCACAAAAGGTATTAATAGTAGTAAATATTGATACAAAAACCATCCCTTTCCCTATATGACCCTATATTTAACTCAATAAAGCAAACTGCCAATGCCATCTGCCATTCTTTCCAACTTATGTTATAGTTATTGTGTGTCTCTCCTGGCTATCCAGTCTATTCATAGAATGCAATTATCATTGTAGCACTTGCCAAGTAATTTCTCTGGTGACATATAGCTATGTAGTTATTTTTTACTATTTTAGAGTATTGGTGGAATCATGTATTTTATTAGTTAACCCTTTCCCGCACGAGGACGTAACTGTACGTCCTCGTGCGGGTGCGGGCATTAAGAGCGGGGCCGCGCAGCGACCCCGGTCTGAACTGCTGCGATCCCAGGTGCCTCATGTAGCCCGGGATCGCAGCTATTAGTGCGCACGGTCCGATCGCCCTGCCCGCTAATTAGATAATCAGAGGCAGCTGTCAAAGATGACAGCTGCCTCCGATTACCGGATTCAGCCGTTCCCTGGTGTCTAGTGGGGGAGATCGCTCCTCCGGGATGTTGTCCCAGAGGAACGATCTCCGTTACTGAAGCCGGCCGGGGACCGCTCCAAGATGGCGCCGTCCCCGGCTCAGCACTTGTTTGTTGCAGCCGAAAGCAAACAAGTGCCTATCTCATTGATCTTTGCTGTATATCTATACAGCAAAGATCTCAATGAGAGATCAAAGTGTATATACTAGAAGTCCCCCAGGGGGGCTTCTAGTATATGTGTAAAAAAATAAATAAAGTGTTGTTGTCAATAAAAAGCCCCCTCCCCTAATAAAAGTCTGAATCACCCCCCTTTTCCCAGGTTAGAAATAAAAGTAAATAAATAAATAAACATGTTTGCTATCGTCGCGTGCGTAATCGCCGGAACTATTAAATAATCCCATTCGCAATAACAATCGCAAAAATATCCCAAAGTGCAAATTTGCGCATTTTTGGTTGCATCAAATTCAGAAAAAATGTAATAAAAAGCGATCAAAAAGTCGCATATGCGCAATAAAGGTACCAATAGAAAGAACACATCATGGCGCAAAAAAATTACACCTCACACAGCCCCATAGACCAAAGGATAAAAGCGCTATAAGCCTGGGAATGGAGCGATTTTAAGGAACGTATATTTGTTAACAATGGTTTTAATTTTTTACAGGCCATCAGATAAAAGAAAAGTTATACATGTTACATATTGTTTTAATTGTAACGACTTGAGGAACATATAAAACATGTCAGTTTTTCCATAGGGCGTGAAAACACAATCCCCCCAAAGAAAAACATTCGAAAGCCCTCCCATCGCACTTGGCGCTTTTTTTTATCCAATCACCATGCAGGAAGGCCGTGCGCACGCAGCGCAAAAACAGCGTCTACCCTCATTGGATGGCTGAACCATATGACCTCGAATATTTAATAATTGACTTCTGCCTCTCGACCGCAGATGCGCTTTCAACCTAGCCAGGGAGAGATCTTCAAGTAGGGAGAGATAGGTTTTAGTAGCGTTTTGGTTAGGCAGGATTACTACTGAACCCAAAAGTCCTTTTCAGGGCTAAGATCCAGCAAAAAAGTCATCTTTGAATCCAAAGCACTTCTCAGTGCTAAGACATAGATAATATAACAGCATCAACAGCAGCAGCAGCTGTATTCATTCCAGTACCCTGCATGTACAAGTGACTTATAGTGTCCCTGGTTTAGCCCACGAAGGGCATGTAAACGTTATACATATTGTGCCAGTTGCCCAGTAAAAGGCACGTGATACCTTATTGTGCCAGTTGATCATTAAAAGGCAAGTGGTACCTATTATGCCAGTTGCCCAGTAAAAGGCAAGTGATACCTATTGTGCCAGTTGCCCAGTAAAAGGCACGCGGTACCTATAGTGCCAGTTGCCTAACCTCTGTTCTGCTGTGGCCTAGTGTTCGTACAGCGTAATGTGTGATACACACAAATAACATGACGTTTTACAGATACACATTGGAATCATGTCTGTAACGCTGCACATGAAATACAAAGGAAATGTGTGAACATTGCAGTAAACATTCGTAAAGCATTCACAAATATTTTTCCTTCGCAACTGTTGTGGTGTTGGGTGCACCCAGGCATGCTCCCCCTGATGTCACAGTGTCACTTCGGTGGTGTTGGCATTGTTTAACGAGGTTTCATTGGGGACTTGGGGACCTCCAAGTGGTTAAACTTTGATTTCCCAGTGCCTCGAATTTTTTTCCCATAGACTATAATGGGATCGAATATTCGTTCGAATAGTCGAATATCGGTGCCTATTCAATTCGAATTCTCAAAAGTCGAATATTTCACTACTCGCTCATCTCTAGACAGGAACAAAGTTTGAAAGAGGACTGGGGCACAGGCTGGGGTAAGGGCAAAGTCAGGGCAAAGGCATCTTTTTACCTTCCTTGTTCTTGTTGACAGCTGTGGATTGTGCACATGCAGGTTTTGCACTGTCTAGTACCTTGGTGGAAACTGAAAAACAGGTTTTTCTTGACTAGGAAAATCTTTGTAAGGCTGGGTTCACACTATGTATATTTGAGGCTGTATTTGGTCCTCATAGCAACCAAAACCAGGAGTGGATTGAAAACACAGAAAGGATCTGTTCACATAATGTTGTAATTGAGTGGATGACCGTCATATAACGGTAAGTAACTTCCATTATTTCAATACAACAGACGTTGTTTAAAATAACAGCACATATTTGCCATCCACTCAATTACAACATTATGTGAACAGAGCCTTTCTGTGTTTTCAATCCACTCCTTGTTTTGGTTGCTATACAGCCTCAAAAATACAGCCTCAAATATACGTAGTGTGAACCCAGCCATAATGTGTATTTTTGGCAGACCTGCAGCATATTGGGGGTAATGAATCCTAATGTGTTTTCCAAGGAGGCAGGTGCTGCACACCTTTTTCAGCCAATGCATTTTAATATTCAAACAAATGCTGATAGACCACTTGTCAGTTTGCAAGCCAGTACTGTCCAAGATATGGGTGGAGTCCCTCAACACGGTGCAGAAGTGTTTGGGAGAGCAATGTTGTCTTGTTCTGGGTTAGAAGAGTTTCACAAGTCTTTTTTGTCTTTTTTTTTTTAACAAAACAGTTTCCCAGAAAAAAATTAAATATAGATTCAGGTTTTGCTGCTTTGACCCTCAGATGTTATGCAAAAGAAATTCCTGTAGAAAATTTCTAGATGCTTAAGTTTGTTTCTTGAAGAAACTTTGACGCTATATGTTTCTTTCAGTTTTAGGTTGACACTTTGGCTCAGCCAAAGCTCCAGTAAAGGAGAATTCTGTCTGGCTGCCTATTTATCACTTGGTTGGACACCAGGGGCAATAGAAGACGGCACTTGCTAGGTTTCTTTAAGGCCATATGGCTCTGATGATTCTTCCATTGTTTCTTTGGTGCAATGTTGATTTTTTTAGGGCCAGAAACTAATAGTAGCCCTTAAATGTGACAGAGTTTATATAATTTCTGTCAGTGCTAGTCCAATAGGTGATCAGATTTCTCTTGTCCCCAGGGGAATGGCTCTGCACCCAATAGCAACAGTAATCATAGTAAACACTGTCCAAAGCCCAAGTACATGGTGTACCCAAGGGTCAGATATTGACTTACATGGTAGCTACCTATAGGTGGAACTAGAGAGACAGGTTTATACCCCCATGGAGACAAATTGTAAACTCTTTCCTTGGAAGATTGGCTCAGATTTATCAATGTGGTGTAAAGTTAAGAAACAACAACTGAAACTAAGTTGCTTTATTTGGTGCAGCCTTTGGCTATGTTCACACAACAGAAGACATACGTTCACTACACTGAATCAAGGAATAGAGATCTTTGTTTTCTTTATATGGCACTATTATTGATCACTGTACAGATGAGTTATTTATGATGTACTCTCTGTACTCTTTAATTAAAATGTCACATGATTTTGATTATGCACACATGATTGTTATTGTTATGTAATTAATAAACACAGCTTAAGTTCACCTATGTATAAATACTTGCACTGGCACTATGTATGTTATGCTTTAAAAAGACCTTAGAGATACTGTAGGTCAGAACGTAGCACACTTTTTTGCACATTGGCTGAATAAACACTTGAAAGTTTTTCTACATCTGAGTGCTGCTATTCTTTGGATTTTTTAAAATACAATTGTGATACTGCTGATATACCAATGACATATTAATTTATGTACGGTACCTGAAAATCCTATTCTAATTAAGATTTTCTGTACACTTTTATTAGATGTGTATTTTTCCTATTTTTAAAAAAAATGTCCAATAATATTTTGTCCCTGAATGATCATTACCCTGCCAAAGCAAATTACAAGTTTAGTTTGCGACTGCATTATAATAGGGAACTTAGATTCTGACCTAATCATAAAAACATTGTTATCTAATTAAACATGCAAAACTCATTACAATGACAAAATATTAGGTGGTATCATATTATATTCTAGCTGTCCTTTTCTACACAATTTTGTATATCAGTATATTATTATTTTCTTCTGCAATACCATATATTTAATAGAGTTAAGAATTATGTAAAATACTTGGAGACAAATAATATTAAAGACATCTAAATGGTGGAATTAGATTTAGAAGTAAAATGAGAATTAAAATTAAAAATATTTAAGAATGTTTTATTTCAAGCAAAAAAAAAAAAAAGCATATTCAACTGTGTATTTTTTTTCTTATAGGTAAAAACTCTCTTTAGCCTTTTCTTAATTATATGAACTTTCCTGTAATTCTTAATTAATATTTTAACATTGTTAGCTGATTAGAGACAGATACTGGAGCAGCCATCTTGCTTCCAGTGGCGTAGCTACCATGAAGGCAGGGAAGGCAGTTGCTGTGGGGTCCCTGGCTTCAGGGGGCCGGGGCCCCCCCTGGCCTGTCTCCCCTGTCTTCATGGTGCTACAGCACTGACAGTAAAGCACACTGTCAGAAACGCAGAAGGGAGCATCTGTAATCCCCTCTCAAGCACCTCTGCACCTCCCCCTGACACAGACTCAGAGCATCCTACACCAGCGTCCCCCTCTCCACAAGTGGCAAAAGTCCAGCGTAGGTTCGACCAAGCCCCACCCCCATCGCAAAAAGGCCCACCCATAGCGCCCACCGCGGGTCAGATATTAGCTCATGACAGAGTGCACAGGGCCTAAGGAGGAGAGACACAGCAGGAAGTATGGTAACTATCACTGCCAGCTGGAAGTCACCAGGCTCCCTGGCATCCTCTATAATGGGGTCACCAGCTTTCCTAGCATCCTGTATAATGGGGTCACTCAGCTTCCCTGGCATCCTGTATAATGGGGTCACTCAGCTTTCCTAGCATCCTGTATAATGGGGTCACCCAGCTTCCCTAGAATCCTGTATAATGGGGTCACTCAGCTTCCCTAGTATCCTGTATAATTGAGTCACTCAGCTTCCCTAGCATCCTGTATAATGGGGTCACAGCTTCCCTAGCATCTGTATAATGGGGTCACTCAGCCTCCCTAGCATCCTGTATAATGGGGGTCACTGAGCTTCCCTAGCATCCTGTATAATGGGGTCACTCAGCTTCCCTGGCATCCTGTATAATGAGGTCACTCAGCTTCCCTGGCATCCTGTATAATGGGGTCCCTCAGCTTTCCCAGCATACTGTATAATGGGGTCCCTCAGCTTTCCCAGCATACTGTATAATGGGGTCACTTATCCTGTATTATGGGGGTCACTCGGCCTCCCTAGCATCCTGTATAATGAAGGTCACTCAGCTTCCCTGGCATGCTGTGTAATGGGGTCACTCAACTTTCCTGACATATTGTATAATGGGGTCACTCAGCTTCCCTGGCATCCTGTATAATGGGGTCACTCAGCCTCCTTAGCATCCTGTATAATGGGGTCACTCCAACAGGGACTGCTACCCCTCACCCCCAACCCAGGGCACAGCGTCTCAGAGCTGCCGAAGGGGGGGGGGGGCGCTCCATATCGCTGGGACAGGTAATATGTTGGGGGGCCCCAAACACGTTTTTGCTATGGGGCCCCACGAATCCTAGTTATGTCCCTGCTTGCTTTAGCTATATTTAACAGCATTTAGGGATATGCTTTACAGTAAGATATAAACAATAATGGACATGAGCAGTCCCAATTAGATGAGTGAAAATTTGCCCATAGCAACCAGAGTTCAGGCTTCATATATTAAAGAGAAATTATCAGCAGGTTAGAAGCATCTAACCTGCTATCTCCCTTTAGGGCACAGGACACTGAGGATGAAGATAAGTTTATTACCTTAATTCTCTGTGGCATTTCCATGATATTAGTTTATCCTATATATTTATATGTTGTTATGTGCACTAGAGATGGGGCTTTTGCCCCTGTTGCACTGATATGCCCCTTGGCAGAATAAACTCCTAATATCAAGGAAACTGCATCATCCTCAATGCCCCATGTGCTACAGGGACAAATCAGCAGATTAGATAGTTCAAACCTGCTGATAGTTTCCTTTTAACAAGCTCTGGTAAAATTAAAGATGATATTGGTTGCTCTGGGCAAATTACAATTGTTTTTGCTTCACATAAATTGCTGAATCTGGGCCAGTGAGTAGCTGACACACCTCAATTAGTAAATGTGATCCAGTTTTATAGAACACTAAGGGCCACATGTATCATCCGGCGAATGGATGATTTTCGGCGGAAAGTGCCGATTTGCGTCTTTTTTTAAGCAAAAATGGCGGATTTGCGAATAAAATATTCGCAAATCGGCACTTTCCGCCAAGTACGCCAGGGGGCGGAAAGGGGGCGGAAAAGGGGCGGAGAGTGGGCGGACTCAGAGTCCGCGCGATTTATCATCCGTTCCGCCAAAATGTACGCCGAAAACCTACTCCAGTCCTCAGCTCCTACTCCAGTCCGCCTCTACATAAATCTCCGTAGCGCCGGAGCTGCGGGGGCATTTTTACGTCCGGCGGACTTAATAAATGCCTCCCTAATTGTTCATCAATATTTTTGCTACAGGGAGTCACTATGCCAAAACCTAATCAGACATAAGCAGTGCCGAATTGAACAGATTTCTGACTGTGACTCTACAAGCAGATAAGCTCATTAACATGATAACAAAAAATTGTAGAAAATAAGGAACACATTTAGTAATGTACTGTACTTTGAGATACAGTTCGTGTTTCTACCTTTCTTCGATCTCCATTGATACCTCGCCATTGCTCAGCTTTTCGCACGATATGGCTTAATTCTTGATGAGAGATTTCCAGATCATAAGGGACATGGCAAACCCCTTCTTCACAAGCAACACGTTGGAATACATCCAGTATCCAGCTTTCCTTGTGTATCCTATGAAGCAAAAAAATAAACTGTACATAAAGGACAGAATAGAAACAAAGACAGAACAAGAAATAAGTATATAAAAGTATATAAAAGTACATAGATATGGGGATGAATTGTGGGGTGTTTATATTTCATGGTGTTACCCACTCAATTTATAGTGTGTTTTTTCATTGTGTGTCCAGGGTCAGAGCATCCTTAGTAAGGCCAGTTTCACACGTAATGGATCCGCAATGAATTTCACGCTGCGGATCCCTTGCCTGTCATTTTCAATGAGAGTCCATACTCGCAGCCGGATTGACATCTTCACGCCAATCAGTGCGCTGCCCCACTTCAGCACACTGATTGGCTCGGAGGGACATCCAGGCAGGAGCCCGCGAAGCAAGCCGGAGCCCGGAGCCAGTAATGTATGTTCCAGCCGGCGGGGGGTTAACAGGGCTGTCACTTACATACTCGCATCAAGATGTCAATGCCTCATTGAAAATGACAGGCAAGGGATCCACAGTGCATTTTGCTGCGAATTTGCAGCGTGAAATCCACTGCCGATCCATTATGTGTGAAACTGGTCTAGAAGAAATAGTAATACCCAATATTATTTTATGGGTCCAGTTTTAGAAGAAATAAAAACAACAACAAATTGTTCTAAGAACAGATTTGCTATTTTGAGAGAAATACAACAGTTCCAAATATAAACTTTTGCTTCAGTCCACTAATAAAGAAATGGGCTGTCATGAGGAATGGAGCAGTGTCTATGCATGAGTTTACTCCAGGAAATTTGGTTTCTTTCCACACTAATAAAACATAATAAAAGTTAGGGGAGATGCACAGCAGCAGAACTCCAGGACCTTCCATTTCCTACCACCTTCTCCACATCCCTCCAAGAAGCATACTCACTGACTAGGAGATGGCTTGTTTGGCAAAGGGACTTGCTTGTGGGAGCAATGCTCTGCAGACAAATAAAAGACCAAGACCTTGTAGAGGTCGGTGGGTGTCCACTGAAGGAGCGCTGATAGCTGGAGCGCCATATCACGCTAATCCATGTGGTAATACAAGATCAAGAAGAGAGGAGTCAGCCACAGGGGCAGAGAACTCTCCTTTGACAGATGGCCTGAAGTACCAGGTGGATGGGCATACGGACAGGTGAGAGCCAAAAGAGTGGCATCACTGGGGAAAGGGCAATAAGTATATTATTTCAAACTGGAATGAATCAGGAGGAAGGAGTTAAAAGCAATTTGGGGAACAGTGACTTAAAAGAGCTAACATATAGCTGCAGGGGAAAGAGGTCTAATGACTGGAGTTGTGGATGTGCTACACCACCACTAGCGTTGACATAAGCTGCACCAGCACCACTGGTCTTCCCCAGGGTCCACCACAAGGCGGGATGGACCTGCTGCAACAAGTGACCCCCCAGGTTGCTACCCCTCGTTTGGCTTGTTAGTTGCAGTGGGCGAGGTGCAGCTGGACACAGGAATGCAGGTAGGCTGGGACACAGCAGGACTCACGGCTGGATAGTAGTCACATGCTCCTGTGAACAGCAGAAATCAGGAACAGCTGAATCCATGGGTAGGACCCTTGGGCAGAAATTCACAGGCAGGAATCACAGGCAGAGGCTCCAATGATAGAGTCAGGGCAGGAATTTATAGGGGAGTTTTTGTCCATATAGACCAATTAGGGCTGCACTGTCCCTTTAAATCTAGAACAGCCAGCCGAGGGAACAGAAGACTTGAACCAGTTCAGTAAGGCACCTGGGGTGGGGAGGACAAAGAGACCGATGTGCGCCACAGATGACCAACATAGGGAGCAGATGCGGCAGCGGCCCAGAGCACTGGACACCACTACGGCCGTATTAAGAGGATTGAGGATGCCTGCCTTTTTTCCCATGTAATAGATGTGCCATATGTTGCAGCTGAGGTTTTCTTGCAATGTATTTACCTACCGCCTCCTCTAAAACTGAAGTATGCTGTACTTTTTTTCTGGCTGTACCATCTTAAAGCTAAAAGATGACCTAGTCAGATGATTTTATTTCACTACTGGTACTTGTTGCAGTGTGGCTACTGTACAGGAGATATTTTGCTACAGTGTCTTATTGAGGTCTGTTACCATGTATGTTACTATGTATTTACTATTTATGGTCACAATCTGTGCTGTATAGTCTCACAGCTAAGGTTTCGCTACAAAGTATACACCTCCTGCTTTGACCAAAAATAGATGTGTGTCACATATACGGCTGTATTGGCCTAAAATCCAAATGAGCCATTCAAATCCAAATTAAATCTTATTAAAATGTATACATTTCCCCCCTTGTCCTAGCTGCTGCACAACTCTAAGGCTATTTTCACACTATGTAAAAACAACAGCCACAGTTTGACATGTTCCTGCGACTGATACTGCCATATCGGCTGCAGGAACATCATCTTATTTCATTTGGATTGCAGGCATGGGTGTGCCTGCAATCCAACTAACCATAGAGTTCAATACAATGTGCACAGCCATACATTGTGTGAAGAGAGTGTGAACAACGACCGTTGTCCACATTCTAGCGGATGGAGATAACTGACATTTCAATTATTTCCGCGGCTGTATTTGAACAACGACCATTGTTCAATACAGTGTGTGAACAGCGGCTATTGTTTCCCGTTGTTTTCAATTCAGTGCATTATTTTAAGACAAGAGTGGCCGTTAATCGCCAACAACACTCATTCTTGTCTTAAAAAATGCACTCTGTGAACATAGCCTAAAACCGAAACAAGCCATGGAATAAATGGGATTTGGGATGCCTGCCTATTTTTTCATAGTATGCTACACTGTACCAGAATGGCCACAGCTGATACTTTGTCACAGTACATCTATCTGCCACTCTGTCTTTGAGATGACATATGAGTTGAGGCGCTTATACAATCCATTTATCATACAGCTATGGGTTTTCTGCAGTGTATCTCCTTACAGCTGAGGCTTTGTTACAATGTATCTATCATTAGATGCAAGATGTAAACTAGCTTTGCCTGGAGCAGGTGCTAAGTAAGGAATGTTGTCTGGTATAGGGTAGAAAGGTAAAGGAGTTTGTCATGTCAGAACTGCTGTATAGCAGAGTGGGATAGGAAAATAGGGGGATATTTACTAACAATTCTAAAAACATGATTTTGTCAAAGATGTTTTGGCATAATTTCCAATCTAATGTGTTTAGTCAAATTTATGTAAATTGTCTAATAGCATAGTAAATGTGTCTTAAAAATAATGGTCTTTTAATTAGTCTAATAAATTCACCTGGTTCGGAGGAGACATAGTGATGCGCCAATATATGCAACTTTTTTAAAAATTGAGCAGTTAATAAATTTAGCTAAAAAAAAAATTCTGCCGCACTTTTGATCTAATTAACAACAAAAAATCTTATTCAAAAAGTCGTATCTAATTTGGATAGTCTTGTCTAAAAAAGCTTCATAAATTCATATTAGATTTATTTTGAGCGCAAACTAGATATATTAGACTAAAAACAGGCGCAATTAGTTTGATAAATGTCCCCCATAGTGTTTTCCCTTTTGTGATATGCACATGCTAGGCTATGTTCACACTGTGTAAAAAAAAGGATAAAAGGCGTCTTTAGTAATGTCCGCTATTACTTAATTATGATTACAGTCAATGGAATGCATTTATCACGAACTGGAGAGAATGGAACGGCTGCACATCCCATCTATGGCTGATACTAATGCCGCTAGGCCTATAATAAAAATCAACACCAGAGTGTCTGTATATGAATTGATCAAGCCATATTGCCCCGTGTACCACCGCACAGGTCCTCTGGTCCACACGGGTCCCTACGCTAACTCCACACCGTATCGGTCAGCGACCGCCAATCCCGCAAAGCGTGCACATGCAGGGAAGGGAGGCCATGGAACGGCCCTGCAACCCCAATGTCACAGGACCAGACCCAAAAAGCCCCACCAAAACCCAGCCAGCACCACCGGCGGGGAAAGCTGCCCCCAAACGACACAAGTATGGATATGGTTTTAATCCCTCCTGTCTGTCCCATTCTATCTTTGACAGCTATGGTGAGTGCAATACCTTATCCAAACTTGTGCTGTTTGGGGGCAGCTTCCTCCGCCGGTGGTGCTGGCTGGGTTTTGGTGTGGCATTTTTGGGTATGGTCCTGTGGCATGGGGGTTCCGTTCCATGGCCTCTCTTCCCTGACTGTGCACGCCTGCGGGGGTGGTGGTCGCTGACCGGCACAGTGTGGACTTAGTGTAGGGACCCATGTGTATCAGATACCTGCACGAGGTACATGGGGCAGTGTGGTTTGATCAATTCACATACAGAATTCTGATGTTTTTTATGCAGCCGAGAGGTACTAGTATCAGCTATAGGTGTGAGGTGCAGCACTCTTTTTCTTCCCTGAACCGTGGAATGCATTTATGTCAATGGAATGACGGACTCCTATTACACATTGTGTAATAAATAACAGATATTGTTGCGCCAACATCAAATTAATGCTCCTGACAGTTATTTGCAGATGTTATTTTTATTTATTTTTTCCCCACTGTCCTTTCACCGTCTTTACCATTAAATTCAATAGACCTTCAAAAAAGAACCATACCCAAAACGGCTTGAACTAGAATAATGTACGGAAATGACGGATGTAATTTGATACTAAAATAACAACCGTCATTTTGTTAAAAAACAAAACAAAAAAACAGAAAAAATATCACATAAACTTGAGTGGTTAAAAACCAGTACATAATATAACAGCGGCTTATATGGAAAGGTTTTTTTGTACAACTGGGTTAGAACTTTGGCTCGATAAAGGTAAACTTTTTACTTTAATCAGTATGCCCTTCTGTTTCTAAACCCTTAGGACTGAAAAACTGGAGATATATTAGCTTTACTTCTAAAAACAGCAATGGATAGTCTGGAGGACTTTGCGCTGTAAAGGAGAAATGGACATTCTAATGGAGCCGCCAGGGGCGGGGGTTTCCTGCCAGTGGGGGCGGGCCAGCTGCTCGATAGACTGGCACTGTCCGTGGGAATAGGCTTTGCTGTGCCTGGGCGATTTGGAAAGTCTGCTTATTGCTATCCTTGAGTATAAAGTATGTTGATAAGAAGGAGGGGGGAGTAGGGGAGATGGGGAGGAATGTAGAATTTAAAGTTTTTATAAAGCACAATGATTGGTGACTAGTTTATACAAAGACTCTAATGGACACTACTTGCTATGTGCTAGAAGAATTTCATCTATTAAAAAGGGACTTTTATTTCAAAGGACACTATACAGATTTACAATGCCAGAACTCCTATGTTATTTTGTCACCACAACGGCAGGCACCAGACTCTAGTTTACAGGTGTTTATGTGATAACTGCAAAATGGACATTATGTCAACTGACTTTTAACCTCTTAACGACATATAACATAATATGGAAATATGATGTTACAGATATATAGAGGGGGCTCAGGACTCTAGCCCGCTCTTTACCATGCTGTTTCTGACTGCTGTCGCAAACCGATTGTTGATGCCAGCTAGATAACCATTTAAATGCTGCTGTCAAAACTGTTAACAGAAGTTATGGGGGGCCTGGTCATCCTTAACTTTTATTGTTATTTTCTAGCCTCACAGTTAACTTGCCTTCTAGTAAATAAGGATTCTGTAACATGGTGCGTAAAAAATGGAATACATAAGGTAAAGCAATTTTAGATGTGAGGCATAATATCTTGCCAAAATTTAAACTCACAAATGAATGAATGAGGAATTACATATTATAGTTATGGAATGCATATATGAGAACAATAAATAAGGAAAGATTCATAATAGATGCATATGAATTGGTTGACTTTAGGAGAGGAAGCTTCAGAAATTGGAAAAAGATACTGGGAAAAATATACAAACTGGTAATTTAACATAGGGGGTATCACAGATATAGGTTGTATCACAAAGGAAGGAATGGTTGCAAGGATTAGGAGATTTAATGAAGATTTCACTAAACAGGAATCACAGAATCACCCAAGTAAGTATTATGCACAGATTGCATTAAACGCCCAAAGTTTTTAGGTAGGAGGGATTTGCCAAATTGACCCAAATGCCAAGCTGGGGATGCAAACTATATCCAAATGATCCCATGTGGGGATGTGCTGTGATACAGAACTTTTGCAGGAAAATGTACTGTAAGATGGAGGCAGTTTTGGGAAGGAAGTGGCTATACTGAATATAGTATATGAAAGAGGGGGGGATGAGCATTTTATAGTAAAATTGTTCCTAGCTAAGCAGATAATGCTGAGAAACTAGGGGTCAAATATAGAACCAACAGTTATTAATTGGGGCATTTGGTCAATGGGGTTAAAGTATATGAAAATATTTGGTATAAAAGGGGGAAAAGCCGGAATAAAGACTGATTTAAAAAAAAAAATGGGCAAAATGAACAGAAGGCTGAATATTGGCATAAAGGTGATAATGACTGCAGTGTTATATATACATACCATACTTTCTGGCGTATAAGGCAACTGGGCGTATATGACGTAAAATGACAGAGGCTTCGGTAGGCTCCGTAAGTACCTGAAGCCTTTGTCATTCTTCCGAAGCTCTCCCAAGCAGCCGAGCGTCTCCAATTAGATGCTCGGCTGCTCAGGAGAGCTTCGGGCATCCCCGGCGCAGTCAATGTACCTCACACTGGCTGCGCTGGGAATGGGAGCAGAGAAGAAGACGCGCAGAGTCCGGAAATGGGCGCAGGTGAGTAACAGTTTTGTTTTTTTTGAATGGTCGCCCATACCCGGCGTATAAGACGACCCCCAACTTCTGACAAGATTTTTTGGGGTTAAAAAGTCATCTTATACACTGGAAAATATGATATATATTTTTTTTTTTTCTCAACACTTGGGATGTGTGTGTGTGTGTATTTATGTGTGTGTGCGGGGGGGGGGGGGGGGGCTTTGGGGATTATTTGCATATAGTAAAATGGTATATTGTGTGACATAAAAAAGTATATTGTGTTACGATATGAAGTGCAATATAGGATGCACACGTGTTTTAAGTAGCTAACTTAGATCTGTATATTAATTTGAGTGATAGTTCTCTGTACAGTGCTGTGAAATATGTTGGTGCTATATAAATAGGAAAATATAATATAAAATATAAAAAGGAATTATTAATATTTAATAAAGAGTCCAATCTGCAGGCGACATGTTATAGAGCAAAAGGAAGCATATTGATATATAGTTTTATGGGGAAAAATAACTTGTCATTTAATCATGGAGATCTCATTCTAGTCTAAGTAGTCATGAAGGTGGTCCTACTCAGTGATTGACAGATAAGTCTGAATGCAGAGTCAATTGTCATCCACTGATTATAATCATCCACTTCCCTACTAAGGGCCCTATTACACCAACACATTGTCTGAAAGACTTTAAGCCAAAGCCAGGAATGGATTGAAATAACACTATTTAGACTGTAAGCTTCTATGAAAAGCAAAGGCATTCAGATGAGGATTATTTCATGCTTAGGACTTCTGTCCTTTACAGAAAAACTGTCTGATTTGCATTTAATATTACATAGAAAATGCTGATAAATCCATGCACATTGCAGCATTACCTGATTCAATTAACCAGGGATAAAAAGTTACTTATTCTCTTCCTGTTAAACTGTTCATTGCTATGTATTTTGCACAAATATTTATCTTTTGAGAGAAATTGTGGGTATTTGGCCAGCATTCTGTTCACTTTGGTCATCCATGATCCCCTTAGCATCCACTACTAAAGTAAACAGGATTTTCAATGTATATTTCAAAGTAAAATATGAATATTGGGCATATCAAATCTGGAAGCTTTTGATATTACAGTAACAATCTGCCAAATTTTTCACATTTAGACATATGGATAAAAAAGGATTTCTCAGTTTAATTTAAAATATTATAAAATGTGCTTATTTAGAAAATGCACATTAGGAAATAATCTATGCTACGTAACATCAAAAGGAACAGGGGAATGTGTGAATTTCAATTTTCAACCGATTAAAAGGCAAATGACACTAAGTTAATAAAGTATTGTGTTTATACAGGGGAACACATGAAACACCACAAAGTATAAGTGTATTTTGCAGTTAAGAATGCACCATCTGCACATACTAAAACCTAATTCTAATGCAGTAACTGCATTTAAATAGTTTCATTAGTTTTATATCTCTTTCCATCATGAATTTATCTTTTTAAAGGTAATGTGTCACCTACATTTTTTTTACTGATTAGAATCAGATACTAAAAATTATTCTTTTACTCCAATCTGTTTCTATTTTCTGACTCCAGCTTTGTTTTTTTATGGGGGCTGCCATCTTACCTGAGCTGGTTTTAACAGCATTTAATGGCATACTTTAAAAGTCCTTTTACACGTACAAATAAATCGTTTAAGCACTTGTTTAGCGAACAAGCAATAATTTCCCCCCTTAAACGATAAGAATTTAGAAAAGCAGATAAACTGCTATGAAAAGTCATTGGATTGCATATATATATATATATATATATATATATATATATATAAAGGCTATGTTCAGACTATGTAAGAGACTGGCCGTTCCGTGACCTGCCCAGGTCAGGGAATGGCTGGTCTCTGGAAAGATCATCCCAGCCGGTACTGCAGTACCCACCGGATGATCTTTGCAGCCGCAGAGTTCTGATGCAGGCTATGCAGGTTCGGGACTCTCACTCCATAGTGTGCACTGACATGGTTTTCTGTGGCCGCTTTTCAATGACATGTCATTATTTTTTCGGTGCACTAGGGATCCCGGCCGGAGCGTATACCATGTGTATATGCTCCGGCCGGGATCGCATAGGCGGCAAGGTAATGTAAATTTCTGTAATAATCACGGCCGTTGTTCAAAAAATACGAAAATATACATTGTGTGAACACAGCCATATACTTTGAATGATTATAATTGCGTTCATATCCATATACTGTGATTGATGAGTGTTTACACTCAAAGAACCATTAACCCCTTAAGGACAGAGCCTGAAATGGCCTTAATGACAGAGACAAATTTTATGAATATGACCAGTGTCACTTTAGTCATTAATAACTTCGGGATGCTTTTACCTATCCGGCTGATTCTGAGATTGTTTTCTCGTGACATATTGTACTTTACATTTCTGGTAAATTGGAGTCGATACTCATAACAAATCTTTATGAAAAAAACCCAAATAATGTGAAAAAATGTGAAAAAATGCATTTTTCCAACTTTGAAACTTTTTTGCGTATACAGAAAGTGGTTATACCACATAAATTATATATTAAATAGCATTAGCAACATGTCTACTTTATGTTGGCAGCATTTATTAAACTATCTTTCATTTTTTTTAGACGATAGGAAGCTTAAAACATTAGCAGCAAATTTCCAAATTTTCAGTAAAATTTCAAAATCAGATATTTTTAGGGACCTGTTCAGGTTTAAAGTGTATTTGAGGGGCCTGTATGTTAGAAAGCCCCACAAAGCACCCCATTTCAGAAACTGCACCCCCCAAACTCTGCAAAAGCACATCCAGAAAGTGTTTTAACCCTTTAGGGGAGTCACAGAAATAAAAGCTAAGTGTGTAAGGAATTTGAAAATTTTAATTTTCTGTGCAGAGATTTTATTGTAATCCAATATTTTTCATAATTATAAACCTATTACCAGAGAAATGCACCCCAATAATTATTGCCCCGTTTCTGCAGTTTATAGAAATACCCCATATGTGGCCCTATTGCGCTATTTGACGCAACCACAAGCCTCAGATATAAAGGAGCGCCTAGTGAATTTCAATGCCTCCGTTATATTTGGTCATTTCTGACTGTACCACTTCAGGTTGGCAGAGGCTCTGGGGTGTCAAAACCTAAAAAACACCCCTAAAGGGACACCATTTAGAAAACTACACCCCTCAAGGAATGTAACAAGGGGTGCGGTGAGCATCTGCACCCCACAGGTGCTTCACAGATTTTCCGAACAATATGGCGTGAAAAAAGAAAAATTTATTTTTTACACTAAAAGGTTGTTCTAGCCTTCAATTTTTCATTTTCTTAAAGGGATAAGAGGAAAAAAAAGACACAAAATGTGTAGCGAATTTTCTCCCGAGTACGGAAATACCCCACATGTGGCGATAAAGTGCCAAGGGAGCGCAGGACGAGCCTCCAAAGGGAAGGAGCGCCAATTGGATTTTGGAAGCTGAATTTCACTGGAAAGGATTTCAAGGGCCATGTTGCATTTACAGAGCCCTCGTGCTGCCAAGACACTGGAAACCCCCCACAAGTGACCCCATTCTGGAAACTACACCCCTCAAGGAATCTAACAAGGGGTGCAGTGAGCATATGGACCCCACTGGTGACGGGCACAAATGTGGAACAATGTGACGTGAAAGGGAAAATTTTCATTTTTTCACTTTCATGACACAAATGTGCCCATCATCAAGGGTCCATATCCTCACTGCACCCCTTGTTAGGTTCCTTGAGGGGTGTAGTTTCCAGAATGGGGTCACTTGTGGGGGGTTTCCAGTGTCTTGGCAGCACGAGGGCTCTGTAAATGCGACATGGCCCTTGAAATCAATTCCAGTGAAATCCAGCTTCCAAAATCCAAGTGGCGCTCCTTCCCTTCGGAGGCTTGCCCTGCGCCCACATGGCGCTTTATGTCCACATGTGGGGTATTTACGGACTCGGGGGAAATTGCTCTACACATTGTGTGTTTTTTTTCTCTTTTAACCCCTTGTGAAAATGAAAAATTCAAGGCTAAACCAACATTATAGTGTAAAAAAATTTTATATTTTATTTTCACGCCACATTGTTCCACATTTGTGCCAGTCACCAGTGGGGTCCATATGCTCACTACACCCCTTGTTACATTCCCTGAGGGGTGTAGTTTCCATAATGGGGTCACTTGTGGGGGTGTTTCACTGTTTTGGCAACACAGGGAGTT
Organism: Dendropsophus ebraccatus; assembly: GCF_027789765.1. NCBI lineage: Eukaryota > Metazoa > Chordata > Amphibia > Anura > Hylidae > Dendropsophus > Dendropsophus ebraccatus. The sequence goes on along the minus strand of NC_091455.1, from coordinate 96,479,738 downwards.
TTTAAATGCAACATGGCCCTCGAAATCCATTCTACTCAAATCCAGCCCCAAAAAGCTAAATGGCGCTCCTTCCCATTGGAGGCTTGTCTTGCGGCCGCATAGCGCCTTAGGTCAACATGTGGGGTATTTCCGTACTCGGGGGAAATTTCTCTACATGTTTTGTTCTGTTTCTTCTCTTTTAACCCCTTGTGCAAATGAGAAATGTCAAGACTAGATCAACGATGTTGTGTAAAAATAAAATTTTTAACACTAAAACATTGGCCTAGCTGTGAATGTTTCATTTTCACAAGGGTTTAAAAGAGAAAAAACCCACAAAACGTGTAAAGCAGTTTGTCCCGAGTACAGAAATACCCCACATGTGCACATAAAGCGCCATGCGGCCGCAAGATGAGCCTCCAATGGGAAGGTGCACTATTTGGCTTTTGGAGGCTGGATTTGGCTGAAATGGATTTCAAGGGCCATGTTGCATTTACAGAGGCCCTATGCTACCAGGACAATGGTAAACCGCCACAAGTGACCCCATTTTGGAAACTACACCGCTCAAGGAATCTAACAAGGGGTGCAGTGAGCATATGGACCCCACTGGTGACGGGCACAAATAGGGAACAATGTAACGTGAAAGTGAAAAATTTCCATTTTTCATTTTCACAGCACAAATGTGCCAGTCATCAAGCGGTCCATATGCTCACTGCACCCCTTTTTAGATTCCTTGAGGGGTGAAGTTTACAGAATGGGGTCACTTTTGGGGGGCCTCCACTGTCTTGGCAACACAGGGCCTTTGTAAATGCGACATGGCATTCACCATCCATTCTAGCCAAATGGCGCTCCTTCCCTTCGGAGGCTTACCCTGCACCCGCCTGGCACTTTATGTTCACATGTGGGGTATTTTCATACTTGGGGGACGTTGCGCTACACATTTAGTGTTTTTTTTTATCTTTTAACCCCTTGTGAAAAAGAAAAAATAAAGACTAGATCAATGATTTAGTGTAAAATTTTTTTTTTTTTTTACACTAAATGTTGGTCTAGCCTTAATTTTTTTCATTTCCTCAAGGGGTTAAAAGAGAAAATAAATGCAAAACGTGTAGGGTAATTTCCCCTGAGTACGAAAATACCCCACATGTGGATATAATGTGCCATATGGGCACAGGGCAAGCTACCAGAGGGACAGAGCACCATTTAGAGGCTGGAATGGAGGATGGAGGCCATGTCACATTTACAAAGCTCCTGTGCTGCCAGGACAGTAGAAACCCCCGACAAGTGACCCCATTTTGGAAACTACACCCCATAAGGAATCTAACAAGGGGTGCAGTGAGCATATGGACCCCACTGGTGACGGGCACATATGTAGAACATGTGCTGTGAAGATGAAAAATACCATTTTTTTCATTTTCACGTCCCAAATGTGGCCGTCACCAGGGGGCCATATCCCCGATGCCCCCTTGTTAGATTCCTTACGGGGTGTAGTTTCCAGAATGGGGTCACTTGTGGGGGGTTTGTACTGTCCTGGCCGCACAGAGGCTCTGTAATTGCATCATGGCATCCTCTAATGGGAATGGCGGCCATACCTACTTAGCTGGGGAAAAGGGACAATTTTAATTTATTTGGGGGTATTAGGCCAATTATTAGTTTATAAGGTTGAAAATGACAGGTGTCCATCAAATTCAACCTGTGTTGATCCAGAGGAAGGCAAAAAACCCTCGTGAGGCAGACGACAGTAGCCTCATCACAGGGGAAAAATTCCTTCCCGACTCCATATTGGCAATCAGACTAATCCCTGGATCAACATGACCCCTGAAATAAGAATAAGGGACAGAATTTAGAAAATTTAGAACTCCAATGACGTGTGGTACGCCTTGAAGCAATCCTTTATGCAGAGGCCGGGGTGATCAGGACAGGTGTCACACTGGTAAGTGGTGTCCTTCCTGATCCCCCTTTTACGGCACACTCTGCATTTCTTTTGGGATCTCCCCTTTTTTCCAGTGTGGGGGACTTCACCTGGAAAATGTTGTCCCTGTACGATACGGGGTCCTTCATATCCAGAAGCACTGGGGCCCGCTCCGTGGCTGCCGAATATCAGGGCTTTGATCACTGCTTCCTGGAAATCAAGGAATTTCCCCGGGTGGCCGGCATATCGGTACAGCACAAAAGCGTTGTACATCGCTGTCTGTACCAGATATACGGCCACCTTTTTATACCACGTTCTGGTTTTTCGCGTGGCGTTATATGGTTTCAGGACTTAATCTGAGAGATCAACTCCTCCCATATACTGATTGTACTCTAGAACACAATCAGGTTTGTTCACCACGTTTGTGGTACCACGTACAGTGACAGGGGTGGTGCTATTCCTGTGAATTGTGGTCAAAATAAGGACATCGCGTTTGTCCTTATATTTGACCAACAACATATTGTCACAGGCATAGGCCCTGCTCTCCCCCCTTGGCATTACTTGTCTAACAGGGTGACTTGGTAGACCTCTTTGATTTTTTCGGATCGTGCCGCAAGCTACAGTAGCTCGGGCAGCGAGTGACCGAAACAGGGGGATGCTGGTATAAAAGTTATCAACGTACAGGTGATAACCTTTATCCAGCAGTGGGAAGATCAGTTCCCAAACGATCTTCCCACTTACTCCGAGGATGGGGGGGCATTCTGGGGGCTGGATTTGGGTGTCCCTACCCTCATATACTCTAAATCTGTAAGTGTACCCTGAGGTACTCTCACAGAGTTTGTATAGTTTCACGCCATACCGTGATCTTTTGTTAGGAAGGTACTGGCGGAAATGGAGTCTTCCTTTGAAGCTCAGGAGGGACTCATCTACTGAGATGTATTTCTCTGGAATATACATCTCAGTAAATTTGGCTGAGAAGTGCTCTATGACCGGCCGTACTTTGTACAGTCGGTCATACGAGGGATCATCTCGTGGGGGGCACCTTGCATTGTCGTTATAATGCAAAAATTTTAGGAGGGCTTCGAATCGAAACCGTCCCATGGCCATACTGTAAAGTGGGGTATTATATATAATATCCCCACTCCAGTATTGCCGAATTGTCGGTTTTTTTACTAGGCCCATGTGCAGCAGGAGCCCCCAAAATTTTGTCATTTCGGCTGCATCAGTAGGGGTCCACGCCATGGGCCTAGCAAAAGAAGAGGAGGGGTTCTGGGCTATAAATTGGTGCGCGTACAGGTTTGTTTGCGCCACCATCAAATTGATAAGGTCATCAGAGAAATAGAGCTTGAAAAAGTCTATTTCTCTGAGACCTGTGGGGTTAATTTGGATTCCCGCCGTTGCCATAAAGCCAGGAATCCAGGGCTGATAATTTTGGGGGTCTGGGGTCCAGATGGGGTCACCTATCTGGGGGGCGGGGGGCAGGATGGGGTCACCTGTCTGGGGGGCAGGGGGCGGTATGGGATGACGTGTCTGGGGGGCGGGGGGTGGGTTGGGATGACGTGTCTGGCGAGCAGGGGACGGGATGGGGTCACCTGTCTGGGGAGCAGGGGGCGGGATGGGATGACGTGTCTGGCGGGCAGCCCGAGGCGTCCTCCTTGGACGCTTAGGTCGATAGTCATCATCACTGGATGATGATGATGATGATAATGATGATGAGAATGAATGGAGGAAAGAAGGATCCCGCCATTCATCCTCACTGGCTGTTTCGGTGTCGGAGGCAATAAGCGAGTATGCCTCCTCCACCGAAAACACTCTCTGGGACATTATTCGGGGATTGGTGTATGGGGGGTATGTAAATGTGATGTAGTGTAGTGGTGTAGTGTAAAACTTTATTTCAAGTAGTGTAATGTGGGGTAGTGTAGTGTAATGTAGTGTTTTATACGTGTTTTTCACAGTAGGGGAAACCTACGCCAAAAAAGGAGTTGCTGATAAATGTCGCACTTATGTGAGGTACTTATCAGCAGACAGTGGCGGTAGGATATAGAAAAAAAAAGGGGGGGGATGGGGGAAAATAAACCCTACGCCAAAAAAGAGGAGTTGCTGATCAGCGGCGCACTTACGTGCGATGCTGATCAGCACTCAGCGGTGGAAGGGCGCAAAAAAAAAAAAAAAAACCTCTTTACTCCAAAGCCACTGATTAGTGTATTATATACACTAGTCAGCCGCTAGGGGGCAGTACAAGTACCTGGACGAAGATATCCGAAGAAAAACGACGAAAGCCGACGAGAGCCGAGCGAAACCGACAGGAGCCGAGCGGAGCCGAGCGGAGACGACGGAGAATCACGTGGACGCCGCGGGACCGCAGATCTTCCGTCCGGACGCCGGGATCCGGTGAGTATGGTGCCTGCACACCACACACACTTTCTCTGCACCTCTTGGCTAACTAGCTGAGGGGTGTAGAGAAAATTAATAATATTTATTTTTACTTTGATCGCCGCTATTGGCCGGCCGGGCTTGGCCGGCCAATAGCGGCGATCTGGGGGGTGGCACCATGGCCCCCTCCAGTATACACAGTAATGGTGATTGGTGCTGTTTCGTACAGCACCAATCACCATTAAATTCCGGGTCACCGATAACCCGGGAACCGGAAAATTGCTGTAGTTGGCTGATTTGAATAAATCAGCCAATTACAGCGATCGTCTGCACGGGGGGTGTAATCCACCCCCCGTGCTGACAAGCTACGATGGTCTGCTGTGTATTACAGCAGCCATCGTTACCGGATCGCCGTGTGTTTACACACAGCGATCCGGTAAACATCGGGCGTATGTGTACGCCCGTTTGCGTTAAGTACCAGGCTGCGGGGGCGTACACATACGCCCGATGTCGTTAAGGGGTTAATATTGATTTTGAGGTCAGCTTAAAAAATGTGATCGACGACATATCGGTACCGAAGCGTGCGTTGGGGTGTTTCTGTAGGTAAGGGAGCTGCACGGCTCACATGCATAGTGTCTAACTCTATAATGCATTGCATGTCTTTTTCTTGAAGGTGATCATCAGTTGGTACTCAAGCACTTTGCATTTTTACCTTGTTTACTTTTTCACCTTTGTTGATCATCTTTTATAGAATTATACACTTTTTGCACGCTTTGCCTCCGTTAATTTTTTGTTTATTGCATAATGCACATGGCACTTTGTGATATATGAGATTTGCTAGCTAAAGCATGCACTTTTTTCCGTTTATGACACATGCATGATCCGTGTTGTCTCCCTTTCCTTATGTTGTGTTGTCCTCCTCTGTACAAAGAATATTTTTTAAATTAAAACCTTTTTGTGTGTAAATTATGTTTTCAAAATGATTGTACAAAATAAACTTTATTAATAACTTACAAGATTTGTGGTTTGGCTTCGATGTCTCTTCTGCGGGAGGAGTTGTTTTGGGGTTCTGTATGAATTATACATCTTTGAGCATAGAGAGTTTTTTACTCTTTGGAGGCTATTTAGCAAAAGTTCTTCGGTTTTACCACTTGAGATAAATGTAAAGTATTACGGAGCGTACTCTGTGACCTTTAAAAAAGGCCATTCCACAGGGAGCTACTATTGTCTCCTTTATCTACAGGTGTCACATGTCGTTGTAATGCTGAACAGATCACTTTAGAGCAGCCTCCTCTTATCACTACAGACACAACAGGAAATCTTAGCTTCATTTTAGCCCCAGTGGTGGGAATGAAAACGGCAAGATTTTAGGATTATTTTATAATATAGATAGAAAAATTGAAAATTTTAAAATAGTCACCAAAAATTAGTAAAAAAAAATATGTTTAACATAAAAACATTATATATATATATATATATATATATATATATATATATATATATGATAAATCATTTTCTGATGACACATTCTCTTTAGGGCATATTCATGCAACAGATTTTTATATCACAGGCCAAAATCTTTGTGAATTCCACGCTTATTCCTTATTCCATTGTTTTGAATGGGAATCTGTTATGGGAGGGATCACATTTTATTTTATAAACTTTTTTTTTACCTTTTTCTAGTCCCACAAGGGGAATATTAGCAGATTGCTAGTATGATACACTCTGCTAGTACTGGACTCAAATGCAGTATATGCTGCCTGTCAGCATAACAACAGATAATGTACCCGGCCATGCTGCAGCCAAAGAACTCCTAAATACCCATGGCAGGCCTAGAAGGCCCCCAGCTGCCATGGTTACCCATTGGCACCAGCAATCAAATTGCTGGGAAGCTGACAGTTAAAACGACATCCTCAGACTCCATATATGTCATAATCACTTCCTGACTACAACACGTATGTGGTAGGTCTACCAGGAAATGAGATTTCTTTGCTCCTGGTAGTTACAGCTGTGCTCCCATGATCTCTGCACTGTCTCATTCTATCCCTTCCAAAAAAAAAAAGACAGCAGGCTAGAATAAGCACCATTAATGACCACTGTAAAAAGTTGTATGGGCAATCGTCAAGCAGTTAAGTATTTGTTCAGTATGAGCCACTTCCCACTGACTTATGGGGGAGTCACTAATAACAAATCCTCTGTGCAAACATAATCTCACATGATTATAAGGAAACCACAATTGGATACCATTGACACTCAACAATGGATCTCTATTAAATAGCTCTGAAACAAATCTGTAATTTATTTAAAGATATAAACAGAAGGTTTTATGTGTCTACTGAATGTCCAACAGAGACAAAAGTATGGATGTAAAGTTGTGTTGGTTGTTAGTTGCGATGTTATGTACCTTATGCTCTGTTGTCTATGCCATACTAGAATTGTTCATTCTTATTGTTCAATGATATACCTATTTTATTTCAGGTACAAATGTAGAAGCTGGCTGATCAAAATTTTTATACTATACAATACAGATGCTATATTATAATTCCAGCAAACACCAAGTGCTACCTCGGCACTATCCTTGTGGCACAGTATCAGAACTCCCCTTATAATGATCCGCATACACCTGGGCTTAAAGGGATATTCTAATGGGGAAAAAAAGTTATACAAACTTGTAAATTACCTCTATTAAATGAGATCTCAAGCCGTTCAGTACTTATCAGCTGCTGTTTGTCCTACAAGAAGTGACATACAGTCTGATACAGTGCTCTCTGCTGCCACCTTTGTCCATGACAGAAACTGTCCGGAACAGTTGCAAATTCCCATAGAAAACCTGTCCTTCTTTGGATAGTTCTTGTCAAGGATAGAGGTGGCAGCAGAGGGCAACGTATTAGACTGGAAAGAAATTAGATCTTCCTGTAGGACACACAGCAGCTGATAACTACTTGAAGGATGACAATTTTGTATAGAAATTATTAACAAATTTGTATACCTTTTTTGAAACCAAATGATTTGCATATTTTTTCGTTGGAGTACCCCTTTAACTTCGTATGATGTGGTCCTCAGTGGACCATAATACAGACACAGATCCTCGAATTCCAGCAGAAAAGAAGCAACCATGGCACTCACCATCAAAAGCAAACACTTTTATTAAGGTCACATGATCCACAACGCTGGTGAACACTGGCTGTGCTCAGCAATGTTGATGGTGAATTCCGGGCTGTTTCTTTCCTGAGAATTATTATTATATTATATTATAATAATAATAATAATAATAATAATAATAATAATAATAATAATAATAATAATATTATCATTGCTATTACATTTAACTTATTACAATGACAATACTGTAAAACATTAGACTCTATGTAACAAATGTAAACTTATGGTCTCCAACAGATACCAACCATATATCTAGGCTGAAGCCAGTTTGTTGAAAACATTACATTGTATTGAGAAGGTGTGCATGGTAAAAGGCATCTGGGCAAACATTATGAATACAGGGCTATGGTTGGGGGGAGTCAGAATAATACTCTGAAAACCTCTCACAACCCTAAAATCCCAAAATTTATTTTATATAGTCTATAAAACATTAAGCATTAACAATAAAAATATAGACAATAAGGTTGTGGGAATGTTGGTACTGCTAAATTATAGACAGTTTGGGCAATATGAAATTCAGTCTGCTTGTTATCTCCCATTGTATTTTCTTACCTCAGCAAGTAAAGGTAAAGCACAGAGGATGATATGATAAAAATCATTGTATATATCAGCAAAGTGATGAGAATCCCAGGAGTGCCAGACTGTTCAATTCGAATAAAGAACCAATAGAGCTTTGCTGCATCTGCTATGGGCTTTTCTACACTGTAAGAAAGTCTCTACAACATAAAAACAGGAATAAACAATGTTTAAATACCTTATTAGAAAATAGTTAATTCTTAATAAAACACAAGTATATAGCAGAATATAGTGAACTTTTTTATAATGCTAAACAATTATTCAAAATAATAGGACCTTAGGAACTATTATTATTTGTCAGAAGGGAAATATCTACAAAATTAAGTAATAAAAACATTTATAAAAGAATAAATGAATGACATAGCTAAATCAATCAGATGTTCTGTTTTCCCAAAAACTCTACATATTGTCTGCAAAAATATAGATTGGTGTTTTTTTCAATAGTTACTTGCTTATATCTCACAGATTCTTCACAACTTTTGACAACAAATATGAGTGACAGATTGATGCTAGTAACACACAGCAAAAAAAGAAAACTATACTTTTTCCTTTTTTTAAATGACCATTATAGGAGTTATTTTAGTGACTTACCCCAAGGAATGAATCCACTATAAACACAGCCAAAGGGTCTAGCACTGTCCAGAGACCCAACGCAACGATAAACTTTGACAAGATAGTGGGGAATGAGCGAAACAATATTTGACAGCTCCATCTTAGAAGAATAATTAGGAGCATTGACACATTTAAGGACATAGGTCCCACCACGACCATAAACAACTCCTCTCTGGTATGCATTAAAGAATGCTGATAGGTCAGCTCAACAGTATGGGGGTGAAATGCAAACCTGAGAATTCAAATAAATAAGGATTTTCACTCATAAATAAAATACACAATTGTTCAGAACAAGAATTGTCAGGTTCAATGAGATAACATAGTTATTGAAAATAATCTTGTGTTTCACAGATGTAAATGTAATTTTTATTATGCATCTTTATTTTTTTATACTGTGTATCTTCTCTTCTTTGTGTAAATATGCACAGGCTGAATAATATGATAATTAGATACATAACTTCAAGCTCACTTAAAACTGCAAAATCTGTAAAAGGACTTATTCGGCATTATTTGTATTATTGGTCTTTCAAATCCTATGGCTCTTAAAGCAAATGTACATCAGGTACATTCGCTTCAAGCTCTGCACATGTATAGAACAGCGAAGGTGCCGCGGTCCTTTAGAATCAATGGAGCCGCATCATAGAGGGGTGGGGGTTTCCTCCCACTGGGGGAGGACCTACTCGCCTTCATTGCTTCAGCCCAGGCCGGTGTCCTGGAATAGAACATCACTGGGCAGCAGTGTAAAACAGGGAACACGGCACCACCTTCCCCACCCCAGCACCGTTCTATACATGTGCAAGACTTAAAGCGAATGTAACTGTTGGTACATATGCTTTAAGCCAGAATGCAGACGCAACACTGCACCACATGAGGTTACACCTAAGGCAGAATGTTTTGTTCTGTTCACATGCTGTGCAACTGTTGTAAGATTAAAGAAGTATTATTGTCTTGAGATTAATGGCATATTAACAGGATATGGCATAACTGCTGATAGATACTGATCCCACCTATGGGACCCTCACTTATGCCAAGATTGAGAGTGCTCCAACCCACTCTGGTCTGTTTGCAGCAAATGAAAGTAGTCAGGATGCTCTTTTAACAATTTTTAGGCTGTTTAAAACATTTTGCAACTTCTAATGACTTAGACAACAAGGAGTTGTCTAAACAGCGTAGCTCTGTGAGCTATAATAAATACATAAGCAGTAAAGCAGTAAAGCTTGCAGTTCTTCACTGTTATCGCAACTCAGTTTAAAGTAAATGGGAGTTGCGCAAAATGCTTTAAACACCCTGCTGGGCTTATTTTGGCCTCCCGACCACCTTTGGCGGCTGCGAGGCAGGAAGCCCTCAAGGTTGGAATTGATGCAGGTCTCTAAGTTGGGATCTGCATCTATTAGACATTTATGGCATAATATTATGTATTGCAGTTAGGCCTGTATGTAAATGGTATTAGATTAAGTGCATAGGGAGGCCACATACCCTTTCATGCAAAGCAGCACCTTACCCCTTTTGGGCAACCTTGAGTTAGTTTTAAAAATGTATAAATTTTTACTGGTTTGTGTTAGGTGCAGCCATTGATAAATTCTATACCATGGGTCTCCAAACTGCGGCCCTCCAGCTGTTGCAAAACTACATTTCCCATCAATCCAAAGCTTTAGCTGTCCAGGCATGATGGGCGTTGTAGTTTCAGCTGGGGGGCTGCAGTTTGGAGACCCATGTTCTATACCATAAGGGCCTGTTACACTGCGGAATCAGCACTGAAATTCCAAGCGGAATCCCCCTGCGCAAACTTGGCACAAAATCCTGCCTTCTATCTGTTTGAATGGGAGGGCTCATACGCCTCTGCTCCCCACACCTCGCCGCTCAAAGAATTGACATGTCAATTGTTTGAACGGAAAGGCATGGAGAGCGGAGGCACACGTGCCCTCCCAATCATATAGAAACAGGATTCGGTGACTAGTCTGCACAGGGGATTCTGCACGGATTTTTGGCACCAATTCCGCAGTAGAACGGGCCCTAATGCAGCATATCTGACTTTAGCCTCCTTCAGCTGGAATAGTTTAGGTCAGAGCTCTTTTCCTTATTTGGGCGAGATTTATCAAACATGGTGTAAAGTGAAACTGGCTCTGTTGCCCCTAGCAACCAATCATATTCCACCTTTCATGATTTACAGACTCTTTGGAAAATGAAAGGTGGAATCTGATTGGTTGCTAGAGGCAACTGAGCCAGTTTCACTTTACACCATGTTTGATAAATCTCTCCCATATGTGTGTAACTAATTGCTATATATTCCTTGGAGCAGACCATTTCTTGTTTACTCAAAGACAGTGGACATAAAATCTCAGCATTATAAATAAAAAAACAATTGCCTCAAATCTGAAGCCCGATAAAGAAATAATTGAGTATATACACACATTTTTTTTTAATTTGTAAAAAAAAAAATACTTATTGGAGCCAGGTGCACTTTAAACTCAGTAAATGATGCTTACGTGAAAACTGGGATGGAAATAGCCTGGAGGAATAGCCACTGAGCACAATAATGTAGATAAAGCCTTATAAACCACATCAGGGCCATCATGAACATAATTGACCAGAAATCATGCGATCGCCACTGCCCCAAGTCCAGCTCGGAAAACACAGCCCATATAACAAATGTTGCATGCTTTGCCATTTTTCGATACATGTGCATTCCTTTTGTTGGTTGGCTTTATAAAGAAAAATAGAGTAGGGTTAGATAACACAGTGAATAAAATAACATGTATATGATGTACATTAGATATATACTGTCTGATGCACAAATTAGTTCAGATGATCAGTAACAATAGGATTTAACAGTAATACATCTTATACTACTACACAATAATCAATAAAAATTACAGTGAATTTTCATTAAAATGTGACCATTACCTTCGCTTATGAATGAAGCACAGTTCAATGAAAATTATTGTTTATGCAGAAAATCATACTGAGTGTAGTCACACATATATAACATATAAACGGCTACACATAATCCAGTGCAGATTTTTTACACTATCATGCTTGGATTGTTTTTGTTATTTTTCATTCAATTAAAGCACATTAAAAGCACATTAAAACAATATCTGCAATATCCTGAAGCATAAGCTGATCTTTGATGTACCTACACCAGTATATTAGTATATTCAGGAATTATTAAAAAATTCACTATAAGGCTATGTTCCCACTTCGGGAACATATCAGGCAAAGGTGCCCGTCTCTTTATAAAGATGGACAAAAATAAAAATCATGATAAATATTAGCAGCTGTCTACCGAAAGCCACCTTTGCCCGATATGTTCCCAAAGTGGTAGCATAGCTCTATACTTATCTACCTTATCTATGCAAGCATATGCACAATGTGGTAAGGTATTACTGAGAGGTATTAACTGAACCACTGAAGTTTTATGTGGCGTGTGTTCAGGGTGAACTGAGTGTAAATTCACTATGAATACTCTTTTATGTATTATATGAGTATACATAACAGACGACATTTGTCTCAGAAAAAGTATATATTGAATGTTGACACTAGTTGCCTATGTTTCTTCCAATTAACTTAAAGGCAGGGGCGGGCTGGGCCGGGGGGCAAGGGGGCATGTGCCCCCCGGGCTGGTCTTCCCCACCAATGAGTGGGCCGCGACCCGTGGCCGACCCTCTGCTATAATTGAGACTGAAAGAATAGCGCGGCCGGCCGCCGCGCTATTCCCTCAGTCTCTTTCAGGCCGCCTGATCCCCCCCAGTAGCCGCAGATGTGCCGCGCGCAGGCACGTCTGCAGGCACCTACATCAGGTCCGCAGCGGTGACGTCACTTCCCTGACGCGCCGCTGAGGACCTGAGAACGGAGAGAGGAGCCGCCGTGCTGCAGCAGCAGGGAGAAGCTGCTGCAGACTGAAGATCCGGCCCGAGGAGAGGTGAGTTGTTTATCTTATTTTTTTTTTTAAACCCCTTCAGGGAGGATGCACAGGGGGGCTATTCTATGAGGGGGGGATGCTTAGGGGGGCTGTTTTATGAGGGAGGATGCACAGGGGGGCTATTCTATTAGGGGGGGGATGCACAGGGGGGCTATTCTATGAGGGGGGATGCACAGGGGGGCTATTCTATGAGGGGGGATGCACAGGGGGGCTATTCTATTAGGGAGGATGCACAGGGGGCTATTCTATTAGGGGGGATGCACAGGGGGGCTATTCTATGAGGGGGGATGCACAGGGGGGCTATTCTATTAGGGAGGATGCACAGGGGGCTATTCTATTAGGGGGGATGCACAGGGGGGCTATTCTATTAGGGGGGATGCACAGGGGGGCTGTTTTATGAGGGAGGATGCACAGGGGGGCTATTCTATTAGGGGGGGGATGCACAGGGGGGCTATTCTATTAGGGGGGATGCACAGGGGGGCTATTCTATGAGGGGGGATGCACAGGGGGGCTATTCTATTAGGGAGGATGCACAGGGGGCTATTCTATTAGGGGGGATGCACAGGGGGGCTATTCTATGAGGGGGGATGCACAGGGGGGCTATTCTATTAGGGAGGATGCACAGGGGGCTATTCTATTAGGGGGGATGCACAGGGGGGCTATTCTATTAGGGGGGATGCACAGGGGGGCTATTCTATTAGGGAGGATGCACAGGGGGGCTATTCTATTAGGGAGGATGCACAGGGGGGCTATTCTATTAGGGGGGATGCACAGGGGGGCTATTCTATTAGGGAGGATGCACAGGGGGGCTATTCTATTAGGGAGGATGCACAGGGGGGCTATTCTATTAGGGGGGATGCACAGGGGGGCTATTCTATGAGGGGGGATGCACAGGGGGGCTATTCTATGAGGGGGGATGCACAGGGGGGCTATTCTATTAGGGAGGATGCACAGGGGGCTATTCTATTAGGGGGGATGCACAGGGGGGCTATTCTATGAGGGGGGATGCACAGGGGGGCTATTCTATGAGGGGGGATGCTTAGGGGGGCTGTTCTATGAGGGGGGATGCACAGGGGGGCTATTCTATAAGGGAGAATGCACAGGGGGGCTATTCTATAAGGGAGAATGCACAGGGGGGCTATTCTATAAGGGGGGATGCACAGGGGGGCTATTCTATATGGGGGGATGCACAGGGGGGCTATTCTATATGGGGGGATGCACAGGGGGCTATTCTATATGGGGGGATGCATAGGGGGGGCTATTCTATATGGGGGGGATGCATAGGGGGGCTATTCTATATGGGGGGATGCATAGGGGGGGGCTATTCTATATGGGGGGGATGCCCAGGGGGGGCTATTCTATAAGGGGGGATGCACAGGGGGGCTTTTCTATATGGGGGAATCACAGGGGGGCTATTCTATAAGGGAGAATGCACAGGGGGGCTATTCTATAAGGGGGGATGCACAGGGGGGCTATTCTATAAGGGGGGATGCACAGGGGGGGCTATTCTATAAGGGAGAATGCACAGGGGGGCTATTCTATAAGGGTGATGCACAGGGGGGCTATTCTATAAGGGTGATGCACAGGGGGGCTATTCTATAAGGGGGATGCACCGGGGGGCTTTTCTATAAGGGAGAATGCACAGGGGGGGGGGGGGGGGCTATTCTATATGGGGGATGCACAGAGAGGCTTTTCTATATGGAGATATGTGCACGGGGGGGGGGGGCTATTCTATATGGAGGGATGTACAGCAGGGGGGCTATTCTATATGGGGGATGTACAGCAGGGGGGCTTTTCTATATGGAGAGATGTGCAGCGGGGGGGGGGGGGCATTCTATATGGAGGGATGTACAAATGAGGATGTTGCTGGAGCAAGAAGCCTAAAATGTCTGTCTGACAGATCCCGTGGAGAGGAGGAGTCATGGCCAGAGAAGCCTTCATGATGGCCGGAGCCAGATGGAGAAGAAAAAGAAAAGTGGACGTCTCTTCATGCAGAGAAGACGCCTACTGTGAGTCACTGAATGTAACTGCTTTATAATCACTTATAAGGTCTTATAACTTATCAGGGGTCTCAAACTCCGTCCCTCCAAGTGTTGCAAAACTACAATTCCCATCATGCTTTATCTGTCCAGTCATGATGGGATTTGTAGTTTTGTAACAACTGGAGGGACGGAGTTTGACAAGTGTGCTCTATTGTCTGTGTTCTTATACCTGAGATAGATAGGAGATAGATAGATAGATAGATAGATAGATAGGAGATAGATAGATAGATAGATAGATAGATAGATAGATAGATAGATAGGAGATAGATAGATAGGAGATAGATAGATAGATAGATAGATAGATAGATAGATAGATAGATAGATAGGAGATAGATAGATAGATAGATAGATAGGAGATAGATAGGTAATAGATAGATAGGAGATAGATAGATAGGAGATAGATAGATAGATAGATAGATAGATAGGAGATAGATAGATAGATAGATAGATAGATAGATAGATAGGAGATAGATAGATAGATAGATAGATAGATAGATAGATAGATAGATAGATAGATAGGAGATAGATAGATAGGAGATAGATAGATAGATAGGAGAGATAGATAGATAGATAGATAGATAGATAGGAGATAGATAGATAGATAGATAGATAGATAGATAGATAGATAGGAGATAGATAGGAGATAGATAGTAGGAAGTGGCTATCTAGCAGCTCATTATGTATCTTCGATTACACATGATATCTCGACCAGCAGACACATTTTAATAATGAGAACCTTCTATGGCAGGGGTCTCAAACTTGCGGCCCTCCAGCTGTTGCAAAACTACAATTCTCATCATGCCTGGGACAGCCAAAGCAAAGCTTTGGCTGTCCCAGGCATGATGGGAATTGTAGTTTTGCAACAGCTGGAGGGCCGCAAGTTTGAGACCCATGTTCTATGGGGATGATCCTGGTATTTGTACAGTGGATGTTAGTTAGTAATGGCGGCGGTGGGGAAGGGGTTGTGATATTTGTTTCTTTTATACTGGTATTATTGGTCTGGGTATACTGGATCTCAGTTATGGTTTGGTGGTATTAGTTAGTATGGGGTGGTAATGGTTGTGGTCACAGTGATAATATATGTTTCTTATATACTGGTGTATTTGATTTGGTCAGTAACGGTATATAACTGTATCAGTTCTGTTCTGGGGTCACATCCACATACTGAGCCCCCACAGAACTCTGTATTCTGATCTCCCACAAAGCCTCCAGTATACAATACACCAAGAATCCTCCAAGTACAACAGCTGCAAACACTACAACTTCCAGCATTTACTGACAGTCTGCAGCCCTCAGGATATGCTGGGAGTTGTAGTACCTCCTCTGATAACAGCTGGTGCTGTAGAGATTCAGGGCTGATGGTTGTAACATGATAAGAGAACCAGAAGGGCATTGTAAATGATTACAGCACTGATAACAGGGTCACCAGGTACACAGCATGGTACCTTAACCCTGGTGCATTCACACAGACAGATTTAGCTGACAGATTTTTGAAGCCAAAGCCAGGAATGGAGTTGAAAAGAGGAGAAATCTCAGTTTTTCCTTTATTACCTGTTCTCTGCTTATAGTCTGTTCCTGGCTTTGGCTTCAAACATCTGTCAGATAAATCTCTCTGTGTAAAGGCCCCCTAAGGTACTATGCTGTGCACCTGAGCTAGGTTCCCTTTAATCCAATAGATATATATCCTGGGATAGCTCTCATTACATACTATATAGCATGTGAGAGACCACTAGGTTTAAAGAAGTACTCAGGGGCTTGAGACATTTCATCCGGAGGTGAGACAATTACAAGGGCTTTTCGTGGCTGGGAACACTGGCCACAATACTATAATTCTGTGGCGCATGTAGTATCTTCCTTTCCCGCACTTATTTGGGGAGGGTAATACCAGGTAAGGGCCAGAGTGGTCCTTAAAGGATGGTCCGCTAGCCTGCCAGTCAAGGGCCAGTGCCGTGTGCTTGCCCCCCAGGCTAAAATCTGCCAGCCAGCCCCTGCTTAAAGGTGTTGTCTGGAAAAAAAAGTCATAATTAGCCATAATGTCAGCCATTTCCTATGGTTAAAAGTAATACAATGTCCGTCCCTTGGATGTCCAAGTCCAGTGGACATCCAGTGGACAGACATTGAGACAGTGAACGCGTATAAATATCTGGGTGTGGTCCTCAATAATAAGCTGGACTGGGCTGATCACATGGACATACTGTACAGAAAGGGCCACAGCAGGCTCTACCTGCTCAGGAGGCTGAGGGCCTTTGGAGTCCAGCGGGCACTTCTTAGGACCTTCTTTAACTCTGTAGTGGCATCAGCCATCTTCTTTGGAGTGGCCTGCTGGGGGAGCGGCATATCAACCAGCTATAGGAACAAACTGGAGTGATAGCACTGGGCAGTACTATCATTGACCGTTTAATTCACCCAAAGTGCGAGAAGGAGCAATATCAAAGTCCTTCCTTCCTGCAGCTGTTAGGCTGTACAACCAACACCGACCCATGCAGAGATCCCTCCATAAAAAGAACTAAAATAGTCTAATGTTTTTTTATTGTATCTTTTTTATCTTTTCTTCTCTTTGTGTACCTTAATCGTAATGCCTTTACTTTACCTTTTAGTATGTATAATACCTATGCTGCTGTAACGCACTGAATTTCCCCATAGTGGGACTATTAACGGATTATCTTTTCTTATCTAAGGGTGCCTTCACACCTACCGTATCGCAGCAGAAAATCCGCTGCGGATCCGCAGCAGATCCGCAGCAGATTTGATTAAATGAATGAACACAGCATCAAATACGCACTGTCAAATCCGCTGCGGATCCGCAGCGGATTTGACAGTGCGTATTTGATCATGTGTTCATTCATTTAGTTAAATCTGCTGCGGATCCGCAGCGGATTTTCTGCTGCGATACGGTAGGTGTGAAGGCACCCTTAAGGGACATTTTCGAATGAAAACACTAAAAGCAGCGCAAAGCTGGCAACTGGGGAATCGGCAGCAATGAGGGAGTGGGACAAGCAGAATCTGTTGGCCCTATATAAATAAAAATGATTATTATTATTAAGTATTAGAGATGAGCGAACCTCGTGCATGCTCAAATCCATCCAAACCCGATCGGAATTTGATTAGCTGGGGCTGCTGAAGTTGGATAAAGCTCTAAGGTTGTCTGGAAAACATGGATACAGCCAATGACTATACCCATGTTTTCCACATAGCCTTAGGGCTTTGTCCAACTTCAGCAGCCACCTCTAATCGAATGCCGAACGATCGAGTTGTACCACTTGTCTGATCATAATTATACATAAAAATGACTGCCCACAATACCCCTCTAATACTGATCTCTCTTTCCAGCACTGTGAAAAGGAATAAAAGTATTCTGTTTATTGGGTGCAATAACTTGTAATAGCTGATTTTTATTTGGACATTTAAGTAGAGGTCTATTTAGATGAAAGAGCCTCTTTATTATGAGAGAATGATTCGATAATAATCTTGTAGGACTGCAAGGAATTCAAATGGATTAAAATATATCAGCAAAAAACAAGACTGCCATCTAAAGCCTTTTGTAAAACAATTTGTTTCTGCTTTTGGACTGACAAAGAAACTGCAGGGAATTTGTATATTTTCTGCTTTATTATTGGAGCGCCTCTGCTTGTAAAGGAAGTAAAATCAATAATGTCCAGTCTCATTTTTGATCATCAAATTTTCATATTTAACAAATTTTCTAACACACTGTTGGGGAATATCAATTATACAGCACAATAAAATTGCAGGCACAGCACTACCCCAGTTACCCTCATGTGATCCTTAGCTTCATATTTGCTATGTGTTTTGTTGCATCTCTCAGTCTCTCCTCTTTTTGGATTCTGTCAGTCACAGTGTTAGTGCCGGGAAATGCCATCCTAGTTCTTTAATACACTGCACACTTTTAAATGAAGAAGGAAACTGCACTTAAATGTAATTGCACTGCAGGCAATTAAGCTTCTAAAATGTCACATATTATAAAAGCAGCAACATGTATTTGTTATAACATTTAAGGAGACAAAAAGGCAGCAATATGTCTTGTTGCTTTTATTCCAGCAAGTATGAATTAAAGCACAGCATTACATATTTCTTGACATTATAAGGGCAATGTAAATCATGTACATAAAACAAATATCACATCACTTATTGCTGGAGACTTCTTAGAATTTGTAATTGGTGAACTTTGCATATCTTGCTATGGTCCACACTCACAGCACACCATCACACATCAATATCATTGTCAACCAATTGGGTTTGCCCAGCTACTGGGGAAGATGTATGAAAAAACATTCCTTCACTTAGGATGCGTAACTGTTTTTACCCCCTTTTTTTTTCAAATATTTTATTGGATTTTTTAAAATTTTATCAATAACAATACAGTTAAATATTAAAGGAAGATATAAATAGGATACAATATAGTAAGTTTGAAAACAATTTTGCTATAAAGAACAATAGAATCTTAAGAACAAAAATTAATGCTCTACAGGATAGAAAGAAATCTAGATAAAGAATCTCTATCTTTAATATAATTAAGGAACTCTGAATACTCCTAGGGTGCCCCTTGCCTCCGCCGTCTAATACCAAACAGTATTACAAAAGTGTTTCATAACAGCTTCTCTCTCCTCCTGCGACATTTACCCCTTTTTTCAGTACTGTATTGGTTTAATTATATATTGCATGGGATAAGTCATTAGTATTGTCCAGTATCAACTGTTGTCATAGTGATTAGAACTAAACTCCCAGTGGATGGCTTATGGGGCCTTGCATTGACTAAGGGGCTCAGTGCTCAATTATATAACTGTTGACATTAAAGGCAAAGACATTATATTAGGGACTCTTTGACATCTTACTTCTAGTTTGATACAAATGTACATTTGGGGCTACAGACTGCAGACAGATTGTGCTGTATATAAAGTACCACTTGATCTTCCAGTTAAGTCTCTCACTCTCAGATTTAACTTTCAGGCTATGTTCCCTCAATGTTTTTTAGGTGAAATAGCGGCCATTATTTTCTAATGATGGCTCAAAATAATGAAAATGCTAAAAGATAAAATGTTCCCAAAGCATTTACTCACCAAGTCCCATTGAGTATTTTGAGCTATCTCCCATCTTTCTAACTGCTGTTCCTAAGTTACACATTTTTCTAAAAGCAGGTCCACAATGGAGCTGTCCAGGAAACTAAATTACCCAGCATGCATTGTACCTCACAGCCAACTGACAAGTATCCGCCTCTTGTAGTATCTGCCCATTGCTATCTCAATCTTCTTCTGGTTTACACTGTAAATGAAATATCTATCTATCTGTCTATCTCTCTATCTAATCAAAAAAGTCCATGGCACACAGAGGAAGCAAAGTAGGGTGCCGGCCTCTGAACCCACTTCAAGGTGCAGCAATATATACTTCAAAGATAAAGCGGCACATCCACGGTATGTGATGAAGGTTTATTTGCTCAAAGGAATAACAGATGTTTCTGTCCATACAATATAGACTTTTTTCAAGCTTGCTTAATTTTTTGAGTCTATTTATTTATTTATTTATCTATCCATCTACATAGATATATTAGAGAGAGAGAGAGAGAGAGAAAAAGAGATAAAACAACTGTTTCCTTTCCCCTCTATTGCTCAGGAGGCTGTCACTCTTCATGATATTTTTTATAATTAGTTTTACATTTAGATTAAAAAGCAATGTTCTTTTAATGACTCATCTTGCATCACCCCCATATTTCACACTGAAGCATGAAGCAGGGAAGGGGAGGTGGGGTGTTGTGACCTAACAAAATATATTTTATAGGAGACCATTTTATTTACAGCAAGATGTGCTTTTTTTACAAGCTTCAGTATCAAACATATTGTCAGGTAAGGAACTGGGAAGACAACAGACTGGTGCAACCCTAACGCTGGCACCCGCCCCAGCTCGCCCTACCTACTTGCCAAAAACAGTACTATGAATTACTGCGGACAACTGGGCGGCGTTCCCTACGCTGCAGTAAGTGCAAACACAAAACCAGACAAGACAAACAAACACAATAAAGAATAGTCAGCGGGCAAGGTTGGCAACAACCGGCAGCAGAAGTACAAAGTAAGAATCCACATGCAAGGTCAAGGTCACGAAATCCAGAGGTCAGAATAACTAATCCAGATGCTAAGGAGATACAAGGAAAAGGCACTAGGAGCAATAACAGACAATAGACAAGGTAAACGGTGAAACAGAAGCCAGAGACAGTAACAAAGAAACTTGAAGACAAGGCAAGGCACACTGAGGACTAAGCGAGGAACACTGAACCAAAAGAAAGGCAAGAAACAAGCAAAGGGATCAGGAAACCAGGAATACAAAGGCTGGATCTAGCTGACAGACAAGCTGCACAAAACTATCAAGAGCCCAGACTGAAGGGAGAGACCAAGCTATAAGGGAACAGAATTCCCGGCTCCAAGCTGATAGGTGGAGCAGGAGAAACACACAAGAGAATCACAGAAAGCCAGAGGTGAAGAGTAGAGATGAGCGAATCAGCCGGATTTCTGGTTCGTACGATTTAGAAATCTCGGCGGCTGACTCCCGCTGCCTGCATCGTAAGGAACGCCTGGAAAACTGGGATACAGCCAATGCCAATGGCTGTATCCCAGTTTTCCAGGCGTTCCTTACGATGTATCCACCTGCTGCACGGAGGGAAAAGACAGCGGGAGTCAGCCGCCGAGATTTCTGATTCATACAAACCAGAAATCCGTCTGATTCGCTCATCTCTAGTGAAGAGACCTTTGATTCGCTCATCTCTAGTGAAGAGACCTGTCAATCAGAACACAGCAGAGACAATTAGTGAATAGACCAAAGCAAGGAAAGTTCAGGGAGAACAGCGAAAACATGGATCGGATCACAGAAGACATAAACAAAGAACAGAACAAAACCAGGCACGAACTTAATGCCAAAAACGCAGTTTTTAGCGCAGAGGTCGGATCTTCACCGTAGAGGGTGGCACTGATGCCTTTTCAGGCACAATCATGACACATATTTTCCCTCCAGTCTAATAAATTATGTATACTGATACAGATTTACATATTCCATTTGAAAGTAAACTAAGTATTAAAGATTACTTTTACCTAAAGCACACAAATGTACCAGTTATTTTAAAATCAAATGTTAAAGCAATATTTATTACTAGGTTTAGTGTAAAGGAGCAACTAGTGTGGACCTGCTGTGCTACCCAACCAGTCTGAATTCAGGAGTGGAATCTAAATACACTCAGGGTGCCTTTACAAGTACAGGATCCGCAGCAAATCCGCAGCAGATTTGATGGTGCAGTTTGATGCTGTGTTCAGACATTTAGTTAAATTGATATCTGCAGCATCAAATCTGTGCTATCAAATCTGTTGCATATCTGCTGCGGATACTGTACGTGTGAACGCACCCTCACTATTTATCTCACTACAAGTTGTAAAAACTACAAGAGCCATTAAGAGGGTACAGAGAGGGCTCATGATGCAAGAGCAGTTGGGGACAAAGGCTCATAGCCGGCACAAACTGATCATTCATGCTTGCTATTTAACTATTTAAATGCAGTTCTCAAACCTGACAGTGGCATTTAAATGGCTTTATCTGTAGCAGCCTGAAACAATAGAGCACAGATAACATGTATATATGTACTGCATTGATCCCTATGAGCAATCATGGCATTGCTCATAAGAGTCCCCTAGAGAATTACAAGCCTTTTCCTATTTAAAAAATAAAAATGAAAATATTTACTATTGCCAAATGCGGAATAATTCGACTATTAAATTATCACATTCCTTATCTTACGCAGTAAACATCGTAAGCACACAACACCCACCCAAGTGCAAAATTGTTGATTTTTTTTGTCAAACTGCATCTAAATATTTTAAATAAAAACATTATATAATAATTATTATATAATACAATAATTTATATAAGTATAGATCTTATGGCAATTTGAGGCATCATTTTTGGCCCTAAGACCAAAAAATAAAAGTGTAAAAGGACCACATAAAAAAGTTTTCATTTTTTGCTATATACAAAAGCTATATATAAAGCTAAATACATTGCATATCATTGTAATCCCACTGACCATTGTTGTGGAAGCTATGGCCTTTTAAACACAAGGGGGGGGGGGGGGGTAGATGCATACTCTTCCACACTGCCACTCACTATATAGAGAAGAGAGAGCATGTTTACATTCTAGCAGTAACAGCCTTCAAAGAGGAGACGCAAGAGCGCAAAGAGGTCTGTGCCACACAGTAGTAATTGCAGGTGAGCTGGCCACTGTGTCTGCAAGGAGGCATTATACACTGATAGGGACCAACATAACATTTAGTAATTATGCTTGTTTTTCTTCCAGAAATTGCCATTATTCAGTTACAATATATCATGGTGGCCATTTTTTTTAATAAAGGTGACAACAGCATGCAATTGTTACTTTTTGTGATCTTCTTAAAAGCTTATAAAAGCTATGAAATCACAGCTTTTTTTTTTTTTTCTTTAGAATCACCAATTCGTAAAAATGTAAAAAAGCAGAATGTTAGTGTTGTGATCAACTGTGAGACAGGCATACCTGTTGGGTAATGGGAAGACCATGAATGGGTTGTCTGCTGTGGAAGGGTATATTCACATGAACGGACTCGCAGCGAGATTCTCGTTGCGAGTCCGGCAGATCCTGGCAGTTCCCACACACTATATACTCGCTGCGGTCTGATTGACCGCAGCGAGTATGTAATTCTACCGCCCTTAACCCCTTCTGCTCCTGCCCGGCTCCCCCGCTGTGTCTGTATACATTACCTGTCCTCGCTGCACGGGTCCGGCGTCCTACTCTCCCGTCCGGCCAATCAGTGACTGGGGCTGGGCAACACACTGATTGGCCAGACGGGAGAGCAGAACGCCGGACTCGTGCAGCGAGGAGAGGTAATGTATGCTTACAGAGGGGGAGCCGGGCAGGAACAGAAGGGGTTAAGGGTGGTAGAATTACATACTCGCTGCGGTCGTTCAGACCGCAGCGAGTATATAGTGTGTGGGAACTGCCAGGACCTGCCGGACTCCGAGTCCGTTCGTATGAATATACCCGAAAACTGTTTGTAAGGTGTGAATCCCAACAATAAGCTAATTTTAACATATCCAGGTGATGCAATCCAAAGCATTTAGAGCAACATAACGATGAGAACACCCTAAAAATATGTGTTCTACATATCAAACTATACTAAAATGCTTTTTTTGTTTCTTTTTTAGTTCCTATTTATTGAGCTTGTGAATTATCTTTAATGTTATAACCTCACACCATTATATTTTATTGCTTAATATATGGTCTGTTTTATTGTTTATAAACCCAGTTTAGAATATTCTAAATCTACAGATTTGATTTTGAAAAATGCTAAATATACACCGGATAATACAATGAAAATTAAGTAGCATATGTGCAAAATGGATACAAACATTTCATGCTTAAAAAGATGACCTGAAAGCGACAGCAACAGGTACCAGTTTGATTACTTATGACTACTAAAGGCATTTTAAATTAACATTTCCATTCAACCCATCTGAATACATGATAATCAGTTTTCTAATCCAAATGGGCTCTCATCACATTAATAGTCATTGAAATTGAACATATGGTCAATGATGCATGATGCAATTTAATCTCTCCTACACAATATATGGTTACTCTGTACAATTTTTACAATAGTATCCAATGGATCATAATAGGTATCTGGTGTAATACTTTGCTATTTTAAATAAGTTCCATTCTTTGAATTTTACTGGAGCAATAGGTTTATTTGTTTGCATGTTTTATGTGGTCATACACTTTGACAACTTCTTTAACCCCTTAACGACACAGGGCGTATATATTTACGCCCTGTGGTCGTTAAGGGAGTTCAGAGCGGGGCTGCGGGGCGACCCTGCTCTGAACCGCCGCTGTCTCGGGTGTCGCATGTAGCCCGGGACCGCGTATATTAGTGGGCACGGTCCGATCGCCGTGCCCACTAATCAAGCAATCAGATGCAGCTGTCAAAGTTGACAGCTGCATCTGATTACTAGTTGCTGCCGATCCCTGGTGTCTAGTGGGGTAGATCACCCCCCCGGGACGTTGTCCCAGAGGAGCGATCCACACGTCTGTAGCGGCCAGGTGTCTGCGCCGTATTGGCGCTGATCCCAGCTCGGCACTCGATTGCTTCCGGCTGCAGCAGCCTATCCCAGTGCCTATCTCATTGATCTATGCTGTATGACTATATAGCATAGATCTCAATGAGAGATCAGTGTGCTTATACTAGAAGTCCCCCAAGGGGGTCTTCTAGTATAAGTCTAAAAAAGTGTTGTTGTTAATAAAAAGCCCTCTCCCCTAGTAGAAGTTTGAATCACCCCTCTTTTCCCACATTATAAATAAAAATAAATGAATAAAAATGTTTTGTAATCACCCGAACAATTAATTTTTCACATTCCTGATCTCGCACGGTAAACGGCGTAAGCGCAAGAAAATCCCAAAGTGCAAAATTGCGCATTTTTGGTTGCATCAAATCCAGAAAAATTGTAATAAAAAGCGATCAAAAAGTCGCATAAGCGCAATCAAGGCACCGATAGAAAGAACACATCATGGTGCAAAAAATAACACCTCACACAGCCCCATAGACCAAAGGATAAAAGCGCTATAAGCATGGGAATAGAGCGATTTTAAGGAACATATATTTGTTAACAATGGTTTGAATTTTTTACAAGCCATCTCATAATATAAAAGTCAGTTTTACCCCAGGGCAAACGGAGTAAAGACAAATACCCCCCAAATAAACAATTTCACCACACATTTATTTTTCTGGTTTTGCAGTGTACTTTATGAAAAAATTCAGCCTGTCATTGCAAAGTGGCTCAAAAAATAATGGCTCATGTGGGTTTCTAGGTGAAAAATTGCAAGTGCTATGGCCTTTTAGGCACAAGGGAAAAAAGTGAAAATGCAAAAATTAAAATTGTCTCTGTCCTTAAGGGGTTAAATATGATCAAAAGGTGTTTAGAACAAAGGGTTATTTATTGTATTCATGCTTTTAACCTTAGATGACAGTGAACGAAAAATGCTTAGGTATGTGGAGAAAAAGGTTGTTGCTGCGGATATTAGAGATGAGCAAACTTTTCAAAAGTTCGTTCCGACCGGACTTCCAGATTTTTTAAAAAAGTTTGGTTCAACCGAATTTCAGGTTTCTTCGGATTTCATAGTTTAAAGCATCTATATGATACGAGGGTAGTGCATTTGGTTGAATTTAGGGCTCTACATCTCAGTAACATCATTATCTTTTCAATATCTCAAAGTAATTTTATTTTTTTTTTTTAAGACTTCAATATTCATCATTACAGGGTATATGCAGGAAATTCACCATTACAGGGTCTATGCAGGAAAAAGGTTTTATTCTACACACATGCACAAGGTATATATTTGTGCCTCAGGAAAACACCTTTGTCATATACACTCTCGCAAGGGTGACAGTATAGTACTTTGGATATCTGTATAGCACGTTTTTGTTCTGTGCACCCTTTGCTCTCCTATGCCTAATCTATCTACCTATCTATCTATCTGTCTATCTTTCTCCCTCTCTTTTTTCTCTTTCAATCACTATGTTTCTTCTCTCCACTTTCCTAATAATCTTTTTTGTCTTTGCTTTTGTACAATATCTTCTCAGTACAGCAGCGTGCAGCAGCGTTTTGTCACTGACGAGCTCTGTGCACTGCTAACAGTCTCCTTCCTCTCTCTGTGCCGACTGCCTCATGCGGTCATGTGACCACTCCTCTTAAAGCAAAACCGACATCACACAGGGGGTGGGCTAGTGCAACATCCCTGCTGATTGGATGTGTTCCGGGCATCATGGGAAATCGCTTTTCCTGCCCAGAACACTTCCTGCTTTCTAAAATCGTGGCTGCCATTTTAGAAAGCAAGAAAAAAGAAATTCGGAGCGGACTTTCAACTCGGACTTTTGGAAAAAATTGAGTTGGATCCCATACCGGCCTAACCGGTTCGCTCATCTCTAGTGGTTATCATTATTATTTTATTATACTTGACTTGTTGTTGAAATTCACAACATATTTGACTTTTAAAAACTATAAGATCAGTTTTTTTTACTACACAGTTTTTTACTGGAGGGAGAGAAGAACATGGGACGGATATTGGACATGTGACCAGCCCTTAGTCTTCATAATAGATCAGTATAGTAAACATTTTAGTTATTTAAATTGTTTATATTGGATACTATGTCACATGCTACAGATGTGGTGTGTGTGTGAGTTTGATAAATGAAACAGAAAGTATTTTCATTTGTCATTACAATTTGTTATTCATATGGGACCAAATGTCAAATTGAGTTCTCTGAAGTTACTTGACTAACACATTAAACCTTAAGATGTTTTCACATCAATGTGTGACAGTAGACATCCACAAAATGGCATCCATAACCTATTAAAGGCTCATACTCTACCTTTTGTACCTATGCTTTGATAAGGAGGCAAAAAGATACACTTAAAGAGAACCAATCATGGGCGGAAATTTAATTTTTTTTTTTCGATAATTAGATTAAAATTGTTATTTTATTAATATTTGTAATTTAAATTAATTACTTTTAGGGCCGCGTTTTCGCAATATACCTATTTTCTTTTCGTGTCTCGCGCCGGCTCTTTTGAAAAGAGCCGGCGCGTGACAGGAAGCTCCCGGCATGCCGAGCGGCAGGAAGGGCTCCCATGAGCCTTTGCCACCGCTCTGTAAATACACAGTGATCCCGCGCTATACAGCGCGAGATCGCTGTGTATGAATATCCTAACTGGGCCTATTAGTCTATTCCTGAAGATACAGACTGCCTGTGCAGTCTGTATCTTATTCTTTTACCTATAGCTGTATAGCGGAGCGGAGCGGAGCTGTAAGGCCGGGGGCGGCCATCTTGATGACGTCAGTGGTGCGTTCCAGCGCTGGAACGCAAGGGACGTAATCAAGATGGCGCCCGGCTTTACTGCACCGCTACAGAGGAGTGGGTAAAGTATAAGATACAGACTGCACAGGCAGTCTGTATCTTCAGAAATAAACTTCATGAAGATACAGACTGCCTTTGCAGTCTGTATCTTATACTTTACCTACTCCTCTGTAGCGGTGCAGTAAAGCCGGACGCCATCTTGATTACGTCCCTTGCGTTCCAGCGTTGGAACGCACCACTGTGACGTCATCAAGATGGCCGCCCCGGCCTTACTTCTCCGCTATACTGGATTAGGTAAAAGCATAAGATACAGACTGCACAGGCAGTCTGTATCTTCAGGAATAGACTTAGGGACAGAGAATCTTTTATTATAGGGACAGTTAATTTCAGGTGATTGGTTCTCTTTAAGATAAAAGTCAGCAGAATCAGCTCACTGTGGCAGGACCAGTTGACTATGTTAAGTATTTGATGGTCTCATGACTCTCCACAAAAAAGATGGTGTCAGGGAAAGAAGAGTGGATTACAGCCGGCCAGCCCTCTTGTCCATGGTGCAAAGGGACCATCAGAACTGTCTGGCAGTGGCTTGCTGTATCTCTTTACATTGAGAACACACAAGTGTTCGGCTGTTCTGAATGTTTTTGTGTAGGCAATGTAGGAGAGATAGCTTCTAGCTGACTGCTATTGATATTGAATAGACACCTATCTAGAATTCATGAGAACTAAAAATGATATGTTCCTTCCCAGGCTGTATTATTGAGGGATTCTCCTATATAAATATTGCTCCTAGGAGATAAGGGGGTGGGGGCTAGGGGTAATAATATAATATGAACCTATAGAGTCCTTGTGTATACAGGGTGCTGTGCATTATGATTTTGGTTCCTCTATATCTGTATAAAGTATAATACCAGGTAACACAATCCAGAAATCTAGTTGTCTAAGGGTCCATTTACACAGAAAAAGGGATGAGCGAACTTTTGAAAAGTTCGGTTTGGTTCGATCCAGCGAACTCTTGTGAAGTTCGGATTTGTACGAACCGAACCTAAAACGAACCTTGCTATAACAGCTGAATAATTGCAGCTACAATAGTGGGAGTCGGATAGGGTATAGTTTTGTTTAGTTGCAGTTGCTATAACAATGAAAAAAGTGGGAAAAATCAAAGTGCAAAAATAGTGAACAAAAAATTTGCCAAGGTGTAAGTGATTACATGGGACATAGGACACGAAGTTCCTCGGACCCAGTAGGGTGGAAAACAGACATTTGACAGTGGAACCAGCAGCAGTAATAGTATTGTATTGGTCCCAGTATGGTTGAGAACAGACAATTGACAGAGGAGGAGGAGGCAGTGGCACTTGATTGCAACCAGCCCAGTATGGTTGAGAAGAGACTATTGGAGGAGGCGGCACCACTTGATTGCACCCAGCCCAGTATGGTTTAAAAGAGACTATTGGAGGAGGCGGCACCACTTGATTGAACCCAGCCCAGTATGGATGAGAACAGACTATTTGAGAAGGAGGCAGTACCTGATTGTACCCAGGCCAGTATGGTTGAAAACAGACAATTGACGGAGGAGGAGGATGTTCAGCCTTGGAGTGGTGGCCTGGGAATCCTCGCTGATGATGTTGTTCAGCGCACTTCCCAGAACACGGATGAGTGGGAAGATATTGTTGATTCCATAGTCATGCCTGCTCACAAACAGAGTTGCTTCCTCAAAAGGGATAAACAATTGGCAGGACATGTTCGCAGAAACCTGTACACTATGAGGTTTATTACATGTGCCATACAAGGTGTATGACTCAGCCCTCTCTGCTGCACTGCATAGAAAAGGTTCCTCTCTTTGTGGGCTACAACACTTCCCACCATTCGTTGACCTTGGGTCAGCTATTCATATATCTCCTCCCTGATGGTCCGGAGGAGCTCCTGCCCACTCTGGCTCCGTTCACCCAGGCTCACAAAATGGAAGACAGCCTGAGATCACCGGGCCTGACATCGTTGGTAAGACACCGGGGCAGGTTGGACTGCAGTCAAAGCGGTGGATGGTTGCAAGCTGGTGGAGGCAGAACTTTTGCAGAACTGGCCCCCTAAAGCACCGGGGAGGTGACAGTGGCAAGAATGGACTAACTTTCTGGTGGTCTTCTGGGGTAATGTTGACCCAATGGGCAGTAACAGACATGTACTGCCCTTGCCCATAATTAAAGGACCAGACTACAGCACTGGGGTGCACGGTCTTGGACACCAAGAATGCCAATGAGTCGCCAACATTTTTCTACACAACTGTGCAGTGATGGGACAGCTGATGGGACTTTTTTTTTCTGTGACAGTGATGGGACTTTTTTGTTTTCTTTTGTTTGTTTTTTTGCGGCTTAATGGGGTTTTCCTATTTTTTGAACCTTTATTGTAAAGATATGAACTGAGATTTTGACTTAATAAAGTAGATCAACTTGAATAGTGAAGTTGGTTTTATGTGTTTAGGTTGATACTCACAGACAGCTGTCACATTACATTTTTGATTGGGCAGCACCCAGGTATATCTGAGGAGACTAGCTAACAGGGATGACGACACACGTCTTGATATTCACAGAAAACCAGGATATGAGGGATTATAGGAGTAATAATCCCTTGTATCCTGGTCTATTCTGTGATTTAATTTGTTGTTATTTTAACCAGATTCGTTACGAACTTTCTCAAAGTTCATACAGAATCTGGTTTGTTACGGTTGGTTTGCCCATCCCTACACAGAAAGATTATCTGTCAGATTAGATTTGAAGCCAAAGCCGGAAACAGACTATAAACAGAGATCAGGTCATAAAGGAAAGCCTGGGATTTCTCTTTTCAAATCCATTCCTGGCTTTGGCTTCAAATCTTTGGTAGATAATATGTCCGATAATCTTTCTGTGTAAATGGATCCTAAAGGACATACCTTTCACACTTTAAGACTCTTGTTAATACACATACCATATATCCCCTGCAGAATACACAAAATTAAGTTTTTATCATAATCACACTAAAGTCCCTCTTAGCACAAATCTACTTGCAGAGATTGTTTAGACCAAGATAAGAATAAAAATTAGTCAGCTCACATAGAAGTAATAAGTCCCTTAGAATTCCCATGGGTTCAAGACCTACTGTTGGCTGTAGTGAGGCATTCAGTTGTTGAAAGGAAAGTTTAGTCCTTCTTGAATTATCATGTATAAAATGGCATACTTTATCTGGAAGCCAGATTATGTGTTTCAAATTATAGGGCAATTAGTCACAGAATCACCAGGTAGGATCTTGGAGATGTGGACTACAAAAGAGCACAGATACAATGGAATTCCTTATCACAATAGTAATTTATATGAAACACATTTGTCTTAATATGAACTATATGCTTCATGTTTATGTAAAATGTAGAATTAAAGAGCATCTCTGCTTTGAACCTGCCCCTTTTGATTGAAGGCTTGTTTTTCTCTAACACCTGATCAAAGGTTGTCATAGAGCGTTCACTGTTATTCTTGCCAGAAATGTAGCATGACAGGGCAAAGTAAGCATTACACACTTAACACTGAAATGAATCAACTGTCCATGTACTGTACGGACTGCTAAATCATTAGAGCAAAAGATACACTTACAAAGAAAAAGTCCCTGGACATAGGAGCCCACTCTATACGCTCAGAATTCCCCAGTAATGTAATTGAAAATGTGTTTCCCAAAACACTGCTTTAAATTAAGAAAATTTGTTAACAGTTTTGTCTCTTACTCCTTCTTACTAAAAGGAATACTTTAAGAGACTCTGTCTCTTAGGTTTATGCTCTCCTACCTTAGAGTAGCATAAACTAGTGACAGAGAAGCTGAACAGAATGATGTATCACTTACATTGTTCTGTGTAGCTGATCCAGAGATATCCTCCTGAATTACATGGACAATAAGTAGTCCTCTCCATTATGTGCATGAGCTCGATAGCCCTCAATATTCATGAGCCATATCCCCCACTCACCTGATGGGTGGGCAGGGATGTGGCAAGGTGGGGAGGCGTGACCTGATTTATCCTGATCTACATCTGTTCACAGGCATAAATCATGGCAAAGCTCTACACCTGCTCCTGAACAGCTGTAGATTTGGTGCACAATGCTTGCGCCAGGCACAGGGGCAGCCAGATTTACTAAAGGGTGTACAGCTCTTAGCAAATCTCTCTGCGAAACTGGGGGAAGGGCCTTATTTAAGACTATACACCAGCCTTGATAAATGTCACCAATGCATTTTCTTTGTAGGCAACACAAATTAAATACTTGGTCAAGCTCCCTTTAAATGTATGCAAATCATAAACAGATGCTTCCCCTTTGTAAAATAAATAACACAATAAATAAAACACTGAAGTTTATAAATGCTTCTTGCTTTTTTTTATTTTCCATACAAAGCACACCACCAATATTCCATTGGCCATGTAAATCCATGTAAATGATCATCATCGCTGAACTTTTACCTATAATTGAGTCTGTAATGACTGATTTAATGAAGACTCATACACAAGGGCATGAAGCCTGTATAGTGGTGAGCTGAATGGCTTTTTAGTACAGTGCCAAAAAAACACATCTGTGCATTTGGTTGTATCCCATCAAATCCAGTGAATTCTGATGATTTTAATACATAAGGTTAATTTACAATCATGATAATGACAGTGTTTGCAAAGATTTTTAAAGTAGCACTCCGCCATTATTTTTTATTGGGGCCCCAATAGCAGGAACTCATATAATCACCTTGCATGATCACTTTAGCTTGATTCTTCGACCTGGAAATCATTAAACTCATTAAAGAGCCAGAAATTACTTTCATTAGTATATCTTTATAAGAACGCTCTCATAAAGATGCATAGAAGACATTAACTTCTGGCTTTATTAAATCCTGATCATTCTGTGATCTCTACGGGGAGAGGAGGAGTATGACAGCTTTAGCGGTGACTTATCTCTCCATGAACAAAGGGGTCGGGCATGGTAAATTATGTGAATTTACAATGTACAATAAACAATATCAGTGCTTTTCAATTTCAGTCCTCATGGCCCACTAAGCGGTCATGTTTTTAGGATATCCCACACAAAAAAAACAAAAAACCCTGTGTATAATTATATCACCTGTGAAATACTAAGGAAATTTTCAAAACATGACCTATTGGTGGGCCATAAGAACTGGAACTGAGAGGCACTGAACAATACCATTCTCCCCTAAAAATAAGCACCCCAAAAAGAAAAATGTCAACCAACAAAAAACTATTTTAAATGGAAAAATAATTTAGTTATGTCTCAGATTTAAATAGGTATGTAACATTTGACCACAGTAGAAAGCAGCTACAAGAATGTCTCTGGAAGATATGTCTAGAGAAGCCTAATTGTTTC
The DNA here is from genome assembly GCF_027789765.1 of Dendropsophus ebraccatus. Classification (NCBI taxonomy): domain Eukaryota; kingdom Metazoa; phylum Chordata; class Amphibia; order Anura; family Hylidae; genus Dendropsophus; species Dendropsophus ebraccatus. Next base: position 96,446,868 of record NC_091455.1, on the reverse strand, counting down.
ATCCAGGGATAATTGATTTATTTCAATAGATATACTATATTCACACTACGTTTAACAGCGGCCGTTGCATAACATTGTTCCTGCAGCCGATGCCTCTACATAGGCTGCAGCAACGTTCTTTTTTTGCAATTGGCTTGCGGGAACTGTCAGGTGTGTTCGCAAATCAATTAGCCATTCACTACAATGTAATGTGCGGCCGCCAACAACTTTACATTGTGTGAACAGTTATTATTTCTGAAATAGGCAGGTGCATTATTCTAACGCCTTATCTAAAGAATATGACTTTAATGCAACACCACACCTGCAGTAAAGAACAGACACTGATTCCATTGTAATCAGCATCCATTCTTTACATAAAAACAACGTTGTGTGAACTTAAACAAATACTGCAATGCTTAATTTATCCTGTAATAGCACTATAGGAAAATTGCTACCCGGTTCCTCCACAGATCACAACTGATGAATGATGCCCCAATAGGGGCAGTTTGTGTCACTGCTGGATCCATGTAAAGCCCCTATTACACGGGGCGATGTAGAGAGCAAGCGAGCACTGACCTGTCAGATCAACGTTCGCTTGCTCCTTGTCCCCCCACTCGCTGTCTGCGCTATTACACATGCCAACAGCGAGCAAGGAGGGGCAGGTGAGAGCTACAGGGGGGCTGCCCGGGCGATTGTCAGAGTCCGAGCAGTCCATAGGAGACAGCGGCGGTATGCTGCCACCACTCCTATTACACGGAGTGACAGCAGCAGATCATTAACAGGCTGATCGTTGCCGTTTCAGCCTGTTGAAAGACCGTTGTCTTCTGTTACATGAAATCTGTGCGGATCCAGTGTCAGTGCATCCCTATGAGAATACATAATTGTAGCGGGATTGACATCCTGCTGCGTGTATGTTAGTTAACCCCTCGGCGGCCGGAGCATACATCACCTCCTCCCTGCTCCGGCTTGCTTCGGGGGTTCCTGGCATCTGCTCATGCTGCTCAAACCGTCAGTCACTGATCCTGCCTAGAATCCACTGCGGATCCGGTGTGTGGGAAGGCACCCGTAAAGACAGTCCTAAATTTGCCAAATTTATTAAGAGGTGAATGGTTCTTAAGACCCTTTTACACGAACCAATTAAAAGCTCATTTACTCATTTATGAGGAATGAACATTTACCTGATAATTGCCCAATGTAAAAGGGACAATGATCAGCCTAGCAAATGCCAGCCTAGCCAAAATCATCATCGCCCGCACATCACACAGTGTAAAGACGAGATATGTGGCCAATAACAATGATGATCAGTGCTAGTTTGCAGCAGTACACAGCCCTATATTTGGCCGTGTAAAAGGACGCTTAGAAGCTGTTGACTAAAAGGCACATGTATATAACAATGTAAAGCTTTTAACAGAAGCAAGAATTATGCTAGAGACTGAGCAGCAACTAACCAGGATTTAATGATTAGGTCCTAATGTAGTGTGGACCACATGAGTATAACAATTTGGTTTTGTTTGATCAGCCATGACCCTTAGCTATCACCAAAACCACACTCTAATTTCTCTAATGTCATATATATGTGCAAGGACTAAGAAAATAAGTTCCAAATGAGAGACCTCATTTCCTTGTAGGTTTCTTTGTGAGGTATAAATTTAGATCACATCTGTGACAAAGTCAGAGAGCGTTTCTATTTCTTTTTGAACTTTCTAGCAATTTGCATATGCTGTGAACTAATTACACGCTGGAGAATTAGTGTCTGACCACCAGGTCTTGGGGAACAGAATATATTACCTGATACTCAGCTGAGGAAGCTCAGGTTTCATCTCATTAAGATGCAGTTTTACATTTTTCTAATATCCACTTGTTGAAAGCTATTTTCATTAAATTCAGCTTCATTCCTAGTATTATTTGCAGATGTACATTGTTATAATCAGAATTCCTACATCCAAAATGATGGAACGAGAAATGATTTGGCTTGCTTATACCAGTCTATGCTTAGAGTGTGCCATCATGGAATGTCGCATGAACATCTTTTTATAAAATTTCAAGTATCCCAGGTAAATAATAGTGAACTAAAAAAAACATAAAGATAAGGCACTACCCCCCCCCAAAAAAAAAAAAAAAATATATATATATATATATTTTCATTATCTGTAAGCAAACTGCATTTTGAAAAGTATAACACCATAGAGATAAATTTAATATTGAATGTTAAATGTTTGAAGCTATGCTTTAAAGTTAAACCATAATAACAGAAAATCTATTATGTCCCTAATTTGTATGGATGGTTTATTCACCATATACAGTGAAGCAGCCTCAGTCCTAAGATCTTGCTCAGCCCTGATTGGCTGAGCTTGCTGGAAGCCATGTGATGCACTCCAGCCAATGAAAAGGCTGCCAGTGCGCAAGCGCACTTGCAGCCTTTTCTCTCCCATGGACCCGTAAGTGAGAGACACCGCTGGACGGCGAACGCAGGTGACGGTGAGGCGGACAGTGGGCAAATCGAGTGGCGATCGTCACCAAAGGGATGGTGAGTATGGGGTCTGTGTGTGTCTGTGTTTTTTTTTTTTTTTTGGGGGGGGGTCCCGTGGGAGTTGTCCTTTAATTTCTCAAGATCAGCGTTCCTGCACACTGTTATTACATAAATTCATGGATTTACTAAGAGGTGCACGTCAACACACAGTGAATGGAGACAGGGGTTCTGGGTGTCTGCACCCCACTAATCAGTGTCTGATGGGCTATACCGTGAATAGCTCAAAAGGCTTTTTTGCCCTCCAAAAAACCTTTAACAACAGCATTTTAGAAACAATTACTGCATATGGCTAACTGCATCACAGGGCAACTACTTTGTATGTTTTTACCCTTAGAAGTCAGTCTTCAATGTAAGGCACCAACGTATAAATTAGACGTTTAGATATAGCACTGTCAATCCTGAAAACATTGCATGACCCATCGCATACGGGAGTGGATTTCCCTTCATGCGGCAGCTGCAACTTGGTACATGCATGGGAAACATGAACTCCCTCCTTCAAATAGGATAAGCCCTATGAGGCAATGTTGACATAGACTCAAAGGGTACCTTCACACGTACCGTATCGATGCTTATTTATCGCACAAAACTCGCATCAAACTCGCATGAAAGTAGCTGCGTTTTTTGTGGTGTTGAACTCGCCTGTGAAAATCATATGAATATCAAAACTCGCATGTAAAAATTGCACCAAACACGCAGTGAGAATACACTTACATTGGCTTGATAGCAATCAGAATCACTGTGGATTTTTGTGCGATAAATACACAGCGATACGGTACGTGTGAAGGCACCCTAAAGTAGAGAAAGGAAAGTAATATGTTTAAAGTTCCTGATGTACCCATAAGTGAGGTTTAAAATTATTTTTGAGTCAACTTTGGATTCAGCCTCTCCTTATGATCCTAAAAGAGTTTGTTTTGTTTAGCAATCTCATTTGCAAATAACCTATTAGACCAGGTTTCCGCGTAGTTAGTGTACTATGGAGCATTTACCTCATGGAAAAACCACATGTATTTTACAGTCAATTGACATGATTTTGTGGTACTGTTTTTGATTATATGGCTTTTACATACTTTTTTTTATAAATTTTACCTGTAGAAACTGTGGGTCCATTTTTTATAAGGTATTTTTTTAAATTTAGGATAAACATAATTAAAAAATGGTTGTTTGTACTGAAAACATTTATTGTTAATTGGAGAAAAAAAGGAATTACAGAACTGTTCGGGGGGGTTTGTTTTTATAGCTTCTATTATGCAGTATAAGACATATGATTCTAAAATAACGGACGTCATTTTGCAGCCTTGCCTCCCCTTGGACTGGTGTTTTTACAGTATTCTAGTTTGGAAATACTAATTGGCCTTTGGATGAGGCCTAATTGAAAATTCCATTGAATTTAATAGTAAAAACAGAGAAAGAACGGTGTCAAAAGCAAATCTTTGTGTAAACAACTAATAAAAAAACATCCGCTGCTTGCAAAAGATGTCCGAAAATAAAGATCATGTTTATTATTTTGACGTCTGTGGCAAAAACGTCTGTTATTCAGTACATTGTGTGCATTGGACGTCTGTCTTATTATTGACTTCAATGCATTGCCATTGCAGTCAGTTGAATCGCAGCAATAACGGACATTATTTTAAATATCAGAAATCGGCAGCCTTTTCTCTATTTTTAACTTTTTGTTAACATAGCATAATACAACATTACCACATGGATAAAGACCATGTAACTATGAGGCTATTTACAGCATGTATGGACTAAGGTCATTAATAAATCGCTGATATGGTACACTGCAGTTATTCTCAGTGTAATGTTAACAGAAATACTATTAGGGCCCAATAGGAGTACAAACATTGCAGTCCACAGCCCCCTTACTCTATCTACATGCTTAGATGCTGCAGTCATTATATACTGCTGAATATAAGGAGTTAAATTACAAGGAATCAAAGTAATCTCAGATCCTGGCCGTCGCAGCAGAATGTCAGGTTTACCGTACAGTTGACACCTGCTTTGGATGGAGAGATGGTGCTTACACCATGCCTGCACCATACATTTACAGTGGCATCTTACTATACAGTACATTCTTTTAGCTGCAAGAGGATGGTGTAAAAATAGAGGATATGAAAGTTCAATTTGTCAGATTTAAATTGCCAGCAATTTATAGTGACCCTTACAAAGTTACATCTAATTGCTACATGTGTCATGTAAATGATACTGTGGGTAACCACTCTCTCGACAGTGCTCTATTATCACTCTAATTTATTTAAGTTAGGTCACTGTATAAATTGCATACTTCCTTTGGCCTTGAGCTTATATGTTCCTAAATGGTAGAAATGCCACAAACCACAGTAGTTTACATTTTTGTTTTTCCCTCTACAGTGTAATTCATTGACTTTCAGTGGTGTAAAATCAATCTGTTCTGTTTATATGGCATAAACAACAAGCAGTTTCACAGGCATGAGGCAAACCATATGTGGAGGTGTTTAAAAAGGCACAACAGGGAATACATGAAGCATCTGCACCTTCAGTGTTTCCATGTCAAATCACAGGTGTGTTGTAAAAAAAAAAGTTTATAGTTTTTATTGTTTTTTATTGAAGAATAACATTACTGTTGCTCTCTTTATGGGTATTAACTCTTTACTGTGCTACAAGTTTAAAAGAATGACATATCTACTACTTGATAAATGTGGAAACAAAGCTTGAGAATTGAATAACCTTTCATTACAAAAAAAGATTATAAGCATAGGCTATGTTCACACAATGTTTTTTCAGCTCCGTTTAAAATAACGTCCGTCATTTTGAGTCTAAAATAACGGAAGTCATTAAGCGGCCTGGCCCCCCCTTAGTGTAATTACTGGTGTTTGTACATTATTCCGGTTTGGGGTTACTAATTGGCCTTTGGGTGTGGCTTAATTGAAAAGTCAATTGAGTTTAATAGTATAAACGGAGAAAGAACGGTGGAAAAAGAAAAACTGTGTGTGAACAACTAATAAAAAACGTCCGCTGTTTGCAAAAGACGTTCGAAAAAAAGGATCATGTTCATTATTTTGACTTAAAAAAACATTCTTTATTCAATACAATGTGTGCATTGGACGTTCGTCTTCCCATTGACTTCAATGCATTGCCATTGCAGTCAGTTAAATCGCGGCAAAAACTGACGTTTTTTTTTTTTAATATCTCAATCAGCCGCCTTTCCTCTATTTTTGACGTTGTATGAACATAGCCAAAGGGTAATCAGTCCACTTAATGGTGCGTTTACACGTTACCATTATCGTTCGAATTTTCACGATAACGATCGCATTTGAGCGATAATTGGCACGTGTAAACACAGCGAACGATCAAGCGATGAGCAAGAAATCGTTCATTTTGATCTTTCAACATGTTCTCAAATTATCGTTGGTCATTCGCAAAAAAATCGCAGATTGCTTTGTGTAAACAGTTTTTTACAGATTTACCGTATGCGTGAGTTGGGCTTAAGCGATCTTAAAACGATCGCAATAACAAATTTTCCAAACGATATATTGTTCCGTCTAAACGCTGATCGTTATAAAAAACACATTGTTACTTCCAAATTGTTAATCGTTCAATTGGGCGAATTATCACTCTGTGTAAACGCAGCATAAACTAAAATAATGTACCAACAGCCGTCATTAAAGCGACTCCGTACCCACAATCTGTCCCTCCCAAACCACTTGTACCTTTGGATAGCTGCTTTTAATCCAAGATCTGTCCTGGGGTCCGTTCGGCAGGGGATGCTTTTAATCTGACAGCGCTGTGTCTAACGGCCGGGGCTTGCATTTGTATATGCATTAGGCTGGCACCACCTCTATGTCCTTCCTCCCCACCCTCCTCATTATTAGGAATGATCCAGGAACATTTACTGCTGTTTGAGCTTTGCACAGGTGTATTAACCATCCAGCCCATGTGCCGGGCTGCCACAGGAGGGGAATAGGAAGCAATCTGCCTGGAGTATTCCTAATGATGAGGAGGGTGGGGAGGAAGGACAGAGAGGTTGTGCCAGCCTAATACATACACAAATGTAAGCCCCGGCCGTTAGACACAGCGCTGCCGGATTAAAAGTTCTTTTTATCACTATAACTGCATCCCCTGCCGAACGGACCCCAGGACAGATCTTGGATTAAAAGCAGCTATCTGAAGGTACAGGTGGTTTGGGGGGGTCAGATTGTGGGTACGGAGTCGCTTTAAACTGACGGGCGGTCGGACAGCTAAATGATGGACAGATGGACGCCATTTTAAATGGATCTGAAATAAATGTCTGAACATAGCCTATATGTTAATTTTGATGCATTACTTATAAGTTCTTTTTGTGAATGCCTGCTTTTCTAGGAGTACAAAATTTAATGGCTTGCATTAAAATGTGTATACCATTCCGTTCAACTAAACTAGGACCAAATTATGAATTATGACTTAAGTCAATTTGGCTTTTCATAGTTTTTATATTTTATCTTGATCTTTTTCATGTAAATTTAGATATGAGAATCTCTTTTAACATTCAATTCTCTGATTTACTAGTCTAGCTACTGCTGCTAATAAATCTACAAATTATGCTGTTTGGTGCTGTTGTTGCTCACTTTCACCTTGCCTCACATTTGTGCTCTATACATGTGTCTAGATCTTCTGTAATGCCTGATACTTATGACTTGTAACATGGAAAGTATATGGATATGGGGGGGGGGGGAGGGAGGGCGGGGAGACAGTGTAAAAAATAAAAACATGACTTTATACAATTAAACGTCCCTCATTTGATAAACACTGACACTTTTAATGACCATGATAATTTTTTATGTAAAAAAATAAATTGTGGGAACATAGCCTAAAGCTATATGACTATATGGCTGTAAATGACTCAAAAGATAGATTGGAGACATAAAACTTTTTTCTAAAAATGTGCCTTTTGGCCATTACAATTCAAATAGAGGGTAAAAAGCATTGTGTGAACATAGCCTTAAACTGCATTAAAATTAAAATTACAATACAGTTAGAGGCTATGTTCTCACTTCAGGAACATATCGGAGAAAGGAGGCCATCTCGTTACATATAGATGTAGGGAGGACGGCAGGTCTATCAGTGGTGGTGCCCCAGTAGAGGTAATCCAGATAGATAGTAGAAAGGACCCGGCACTCACCAAGTAGTTCTGCTAATTTATTGTAATTCAGTAGATATCAAGTCCTTAAGGAGCATGGGAAAAGAACTGGGAGAAGAAGCGTGAATAGATAATAAGTATGGAATGAATTGTTAGTCTCACAATGGGCCGCAAAATATCAAAAGTTATGTTTGAGTGGAATACCCCTGTAATGATTTACTATAAGGCTCCATTCAGGACATTCCTGCGCTGATACCTCTGTATTGGCTGCAGGAACGTTCTTCTTCACCTTTGACTTGCGGCACCGCTGGGTGTGCAGGTACTGTCGGGTGTGCCCCTAAATGATTTAGCCATTCACTTCAATGTAATGTGCGCGGGCAACAGCTATTATTTCCAGACACGGGCAGGTACATTATTTTAATGCCCCTTCTAAACAAAGGGCGTTAACATAATGCTGTGTGAACAAAGCAGGCAGCATTGCATTGACTTCAATGCAATGTCGCCCCTGCAGTAAGGAACAGACACATTCAGTGTCCATTCTTTACCTAAAAAGAACGATGTGTGAACATAGCCTAAACAGTAGAGTTTTAGAACACCTTAGAAATAGCTCTATAATTTTAATAACATTACGCCATGCAATGTAAAGGCTCATACACATATTCATGTTTGTATAATTATTTTGTTCAACCTCTACCATGTGTGAAGCCTGTATATTCCACCAGTATCAGTGTACTTTATCCCTCTATAAGGATCCAACAGGACAAAAAAAGTTTTATCAGATGCAGTATATTGCCACGACCACACAAAGTTTTGTGTTTTTTTGGCCACTGTTTTTAAATAACGGGCACTATTTGGGTGCAAAATGACAGCCGACAAAAAAAAAATAGCCGTCAAACAGCCAAAAAGAGACATTGTGTGGTTGTAGCCTAAGGTTAAGTTCCCCCTTCAATAACATATCAATCATATGATCATTATTAGCGACCGTCTTTATAACAGGACAGCTGCTAATAATGATCATGCTCTTTATTAGCAGTCACCTATATAACAAGACGGCCACCTTTCCCCAATATGTTTCTGAAGTGAAAACAGCCTAAAACTATCATTGTTACCATAATTTACAGATGCTCTGTAGCTCCAATGTAGATTTTATAACACATACAAATATTTTGCTTGGTATGATACTGTTGTACACTGGGGATTATAGCCTAATATTGTAGGATCCTAAAGAAACTAGCTGAGTTGTTTTTTTTTACCTGTAAAGTGAACACAGTGAATTTGAAAGTTTAAAAAAAACATTGAAATCAAGAGGGAAAAGGTGCAAAAGGCCAGAATGGAAGTAAAGTACATGAAATGTGTTCCATATATAATAAATAAATGTGCTTCATTTGTAATAAAACAAGCTAATTAACATTGTATGTTATCATTGACCAGGGCTTTGGAAATAGACGCAGAGCAACATTTATGCAAGGAAGCAAATGCAATCTTGCAGAATTAAAGAGCCTTAGAATTATTTGTGCTGTTTAAATGTGCAGGGAAGGAATTGCGTTAGGAAATGAGGCAATCATCCAGAACTCTTCATTTCTTCAGTTACTTAATTAGAAAATGAGTTCAGTCTAAGGAAGGGAAAAGATTAGTGTTGTGTGGTGAAATTGCTAAATGTATTTTCAATGTGAATAGGTTTTAGATGAATATATGTATATTTATTTTCGTTATTCTCTCCAGTGACTGACATGATATCATTCATTGAAGTGAAAGGGGGAAAAAAAAAAAAAAAAGACGCAAAAGTATTTCTCATCAATATTTTTGTTGTTGTTGAAGTATTTTTGTTTTTTTTCCAAATTTTAAATAAATTAATGTAAACAAAAAATCAAATGGTAAAAAGGTAGATGTTGCATCTGAGATTTAAATCAAGTGCTTCCACCGCGACATACCAAATTATAAATGCCATTGCCAAAGACAGTTATATTGAGAGAATAGGAGACTATATTTGGGGAATGATAAATGAAACTGATTAGTTGTGTATTTTTAAATGCCTACCACTGAACCTTATGTGGTCATATATGCATATCTTTACATCTACACGACATGTTATCTGTACTCCTCGGGTTAGCACGATTTTAATACTACCAATTTGTATATTTGTCATATTTTACTACTTTTAAAGAACTGAAAACATAAAAATAAATAAATATGGTACATATTATTTTCTGCCTATGGAGCTGTATTGGGATTATTATTATTGTAAATTTTTTATAGATTGGTAATTTTCGCACATGACAATTCCAAAGTTTTTTGTTTTTTTTGTACCCTTTTAACTTTTTATTGTGAGATGGATTTATTAATTTGTTTTAAAAAGACTTTCTTTTTTTAACTTTTTTTATTCCCCCTAGGTGACTTGTATGAGCAATTAGTTCAGCGTTCTATTGGTACAGCCCATTATAATTACGCAAGGCCTAGAAGATAACACTGTGGGGAGACAATCTGAACAACATTAAATATTTTCTATTTTTTTTATAATACAGTACCTTTGCAAAATAGCCTCTTTTTAGCAATTTTCTTCAAATACAACAAAACCCTTAATTTATCTATTTATTTATTTTATGTAATCTATATTATAAAAGTGAATGTATGTTTGCCTGTCTGTCCTCTGTAGGTGTCCAATTACTTTAATTGCCTGACCCCAGATTTGGTTGAGTAGGTACATTGGGTGCTAAATAAGGTTATTGTAAAGTCCCAGGCCTTGCCAGACTTGCCCAGCACAGCCTGTTCTGTATAGGCATAAAAAAAACAACAACACAAGTTTGATTCTATATGTGGCACCTAAATACATCAGGTGTCCATCGAGGTTTTTGTAACCACCTGTTATCACAGCCTGTCCTTTCTTTATGGGCATTCAAATACCTAAATCATTTCATCTTAAGTTTGGCATAAACGTGCACAAGGTGTCCAAGAAAGTTTTTGTAATAGTCTTGACTTCCTCATTGTTGTTCTCAGAAATTCCTGCTTTATTTTAGGTTTGAAGTACATAATAAAATTTTGGACTACACCTGAAGAAGTTGTACTACTAATCCAATTTCACAGGAGTATAATTTAGAGCATTATAAATGATAGTTTAACTGGAAACTGTCAATGTTTAAGTCTTATCTCTGCAGGTGGCTCGCATGAATCTGCACTCTGCATGTTTCTCGCATGGATGGTTGCATGTTACCTACTTCCAGAGTTGAACCCCTTTCCGGCATGGGGTGTAAATGTATGCCATGAAAGTCTGTGCCTGAACGATGCATGGCATACACCTACACTACCGTTCAAAAGTTTGGGGTCACAATGAAATGTCCTTGTTTTTGAAGGAAAAGCACTGTACTTTTCAATGAAGATAACTTTAAACTAGTCCTAACTTTAAACAAATACACTCTATACATTGCTGATGTGGTAAATGACTATTCTAGCTGCAAATGTCTGGTTTTTGGTGCAATATTTACATAGGTGTATAGAGGCCCATTTCCAGCAACTATCACTCCAGTGTTCTAATGGTACAATGTGTTTGCTCATTGGCTCAGAAGGCTAATTGATGATTAGAAAACCCTTGTGCAATCATGTTCACACATCTGAAAACAGTCTAGCTCGTTACAGAAGCTTAAAAACTGACCTTCCTTTGAGCAGATTGTGTTTCTGGAGCATCACATTTGTGGGGTCAATTAAACGCTCAAAATGGCCAGAAAAAGAGAACTTTCATCTGAAACTCGACAGTCTATTCTTGTTCTTAGAAATGAAGGCTATTCCATGCGAGAAATTGCTAAGAAATTGAAGATTTCCTACAACGGTGTGTACTACTCCCTTCAGAGGACAGCACAAACAGGCTTTAACCAGAGTAGAAAAAGAAGTGGGAGGCCGCTTTGCACAACTAAGCAAGAAGATAAGCACATTAGAGTCTCTAGTTTGAGAAACAGACGCCTCACAGGTCCCCAACTGGCATCTTCATTAAATAGTAGCCGCAAAACACCAGTGTCAACATCTACAGTGAAGAAGCCGCTGCAGGATTTTGGGCTTCAGGGCAGAGTGGCAAAGAAAAAGCCATATCTGAGACTGGCCAATAAAAGAAAAAGATTAAGATGGGCAAAAGAACACAGACATTGGACAGAGGAAGACTGGAAAAAAGTGTTGTGGACGGATGAATCCAAGTTTGAGGTGTTTCGATCACAAAGAAGAATGTTTGTGAGACGCAGAACAAATGAAAAGATGCTGGAAGAATGCCTGACGCCATCTGTTAAGCATGGTGGAGGTAATGTGATGGTCTGGGGTTGCTTTGGTGCTGGTAAGGTGGGAGATTTGTACAGGGTAAAAGGGATTCTGAATAAGGAAGGCTATCACTCATTTTTGCAACGCCATGCCATACCCAGTGGACAGCGCTTGATTGGAGCCAATTTCATCCTACAACAGGACAATGACCCTAAACACACCTCCAAATTGTGCAAGAACTATTTACAGCAGAAGCAGGCAGCTGGTATTCTATCGGTAATGGAGTGGCCAGCGCAGTCACCAGATCTAAACCCTATTGAGCTGTTGTGGGAGCAGCTTGACCGTATGGTACGCCAGAAGTGCCCATCCAACCAATCCAACTTGTGGGAGCTGCTTCTAGAAGCGTGGGGTGCAATTTCTCCAGCTTACCTCAACAGATTAATAGCTAGAATGTCAAAGGTGTGCAATGCTGTAATTGCTGCAAAAGGTGGATTCTTTGAGCTTCCTTCATAGAGGGTGAAGACTGGCTGCTATGAGGTGTGTCCTCACCGTTAATGATGGACAGCAGCGATCACGCTCCTGTCTGTCATTAACCCCTTAAATGCATTTGATTGCAGCATTTAAGTGTCAGTGATAGTAGCTGAGCAGTCTCTGATTTTCTCTGACTGCAGGGGGTTTAATACTTATCTCCATGCAGTCTGATCCCAAGGCAGACTCTTTGTGCAGAGAGGCGATAACACTGATCAATTCTATGCAATGACTTAGAAAGTATTTTTTTTAAAAGTGCTTAAAACGTGACAGTCTCTCCCCCAATAAAAGTTTAACCCCTAGACAAACCAGGGCATACCCATCGCTAGGGGAGTTCAAAGGGATGGCCGCGCGGTGACCCCGATCATGGCGCAAAAAATTACACCTCAGACAGCCCCATAGACTAAAGGATAAAAGTGCTATAAGCATGGGAATAGAGCTATTTTAAGGAACATATATTTCTTAAAAATGGTTAGAATTTTTTAAAAGCCATCAAATAAAATAAAAGTTATACAAGTTACATATTGTTGCAACTTGTTACATATCGTTGTATCGTACCAACTTGAGGAACATATATAACAAGACAGTTTTACCCCAGGGCAAACGGCGTTAAAACAAACCCCAACACACACACCCTATTAAAAAATTAATAAAAAAATGTTTTTTCAATTTCTTCAGGTTTCACAGTGTACTTTATGCATAAATTTAGCCTGTCATTGCAAAGTACAATTAGTGGCGCAAAAAATAAGGGCTCATGTGGGTTTCTAGGAAAAAAAATGCAAGTGCTATGGCCTTTTGAGCACAAGGAGGAAAAAGCGAAAACACAAAAATTTAAATTGGCCCTGTCCTCTAAGGGTTAAATCATTCCCTTTTACAATTTTGCAAATAAAAATAAAATTAAAGTAAATAAATAAAAAAACATATTATATATCGTAACATTCATAATTGTCTGATCTATTAAACTATAGCAATAATATTCCCGTATGGTGAACAACATAAATGAAAAGAGCATTGAGGATTTTTGTCACATTATTTATCAGGAGAAAAAATTATAAAAGAAAAATACTAACAAAAATGTAAAAAAAAAAATACTAATAAAAACTTGAGATTGTGGCACAAAAAATGAAAAGGTAGCCCAGTTAATCAAATCAAAGTGCTAGGGTTATTAAAAGACAAGGAGAAAAAAGCAAAAACATAAAAATGAAAATTGGCCTAGTTCTTAAGGACAAAATCCACTGGGCCTTTAAAGGGTTAATCAGGTTAAAATCTTTGGTTCTACACTTGACTTTAAAAATGCCAATGAAATGGGCTTTGTCATAGAGTCCAATGACTCCATTGGCTACCATTTTGGCTGTTAGGTGTTTTGAGGGTTAAAAATTACATAAACAGCTATATCTGCCAGGGTTTATATGGCTACTAATGATTTCCCCATCACAAAAACAGAAAAATACAAACACTATATGGCTATGTTCACACAACGTCTTTTCATCTCCGTTTAAAATGACGTCTGTCATTTTGAGTCTAAAATAACGGACGTTATTTAGCAGCCTGACCTCCCCTTAGTGCACTGACGGGTATTTGTACATTATTCTAGTTTGGGGTTACTAATTGGACTTTGGATGCGGCTTAATTAAAAAGTCCATTGAATTTAATGTAAAAACATTTAAAGTAATAACTGACAAAAGGTGACAAAAGGAAAACAGTGTGTGAACTACAAATAAAAAACGTCCGCTGTTTGCAAAAGACGTCCAAAAATAATGATCATGTTCATTATTTTGACGCCCGCGGCAAAAACATTTGTTATTCAATACGCTGTGTGCATTGGACATCTGTCTTCCTATTGACTTTAATACATTGCATTGCAGTCAATTAAATCTCTGCAAAAATGGACATTATTTTAAATATGAAAATCGGCCGCCTTTTTAAGATTTTTGACGTTGTGTGAACATAGCCTATACTTGTGCAACGCTGGGTATTTTTTCTAGTTTATGGCTGTGTTCCCTCAGTATTTTTGGTCCGTATTTTGTTCTGCATTTTGCAACCAAAACTAGGAGTTGTTTTAAAATAACATTGAATAACATTGAATATTTGCCATTAAATTACGACAATCCACTAAATTTCAACAGTGTGTAAACATAGCCTTTCTGTGTTTTCAATCCACTCCTGGTTTTGGTTGCAAAATACTGAGCAAATATGCTGTGTGAGAGCATACAAAACACAGTAATCACTGAACTCAGGGAGAACAGTGAAAAAAATTCCAATGAAGTACTCAATCAAGAGTCTCCACTGATGCCCCCAAAAATTTAAATATGCAAAACAGGAGTCCGTGGAGCCTCGGTTGTGAGTCTCAAAACACGGGATAGCCAGATATCTCTAGCCTGTTGCCAACGGGGTGCCTCCATGATGGGGAGAGCACCACACCACCCTGATAAACAACCCCTTAAGTCCCACTCGGTTGCGAGTATTGGAACATAGACAGGGAAACAACAGGGTGGCCCCTTTTGTCAATGTCTAACTCAAGGTGCGAGTATTGCGATCATGACAAGGGCTTGCAAAGGCAGGCTTCCACCCACAGACAGCCGTTTCGGGGTTTTTGCCCCTCGTCAGTGTGGGGTAGGATTCTGGCTAGTTGGGGCAATGAAAAATCAACCAACAAAACACAGTAATCACTGAACTCAGGGAGAACAGTGAAAAAAATTCCAATGAAGTACTCAATCAAGAGTCTCCACTGATGCCCCCAAAAATTTAAATATGCAAAACAAGAGTCCGTGGAGCCTCAGTTACGAGTCTCAAAACACGGGAGACTCTTGTTTTGCATATTTAAATTTTTGGGGGCATCAGTGGAGACTCTTGATTGAGTACTTCATTGGAATTTTTTTCACTGTTCTCCCTGAGTTCAGTGATTACTGTGTTTTGTTGGTTGATTTTTCATTGCCCCAACTAGCCAGAATCCTACCCCACACTGACGAGGGGCAAAAACCCCGAAACGGCTGTCTGTGGGTGGAAGCCTGCCTTTGCAAGCCCTTGTCATGATCGCAATACTCGCACCTTGAGTTAGACATTGACAAAAGGGGCCACCCTGTTGTTTCCCTGTCTATGTTCCAATACTCGCAACCGAGTGGGACTTAAGGGGTTATTTATCAGGGTGGTGTGGTGCTCTCCCCATCATGGAGGCACCCCGTTGGCAACAGGCTAGAGATATCTGGCTATCCCGTGTTTTGAGACTCGTAACTGAGGCTCCACGGACTCTTGTTTTGCATATTTAAATTTTTGGGGGCATCAGTGGAGACTCTTGATTGAGTACTTCATTGGAATTTTTTTCACTGTTCTCCCTGAGTTCAGTGATTACTGTGTTTTGTTGGTTGATTTTTCATTGCCCCAACTAGCCAGAATCCTACCCCACACTGACGAGGGGCAAAAACCCCAAAACGGCTGTCTGTGGGTGGAAGCCTGCCTTTGCAAGCCCTTGTCATGATCGCAATACTCGCACCTTGAGTTAGACATTGACAAAAGGGGCCACCCTGTTGTTTCCCTGTCTATGTTCCAATACTCGCAACCGAGTGGGACTTAAGGGGTTATTTATCAGGGTGCTGTGGTGCTCTCCCCATCATGGAGGCACCCCGTTGGCAACAGGCTAGAGATATCTGGCTATCCCGTGTTTTGAGACTCGTAACTGAGGCTCCACGAACTCTTGTTTTGCATGTGTGGGAGCATAGCCTAAATCAATTTCAATAACATTCATTGTGATATTGGAGACAAATACAATGTGCCACTGTAATGACTGCTAACTCTACTTACCACACTGAAAATAGGTGCTTCTCTAGTTCATCCAGATAAGAAGTACTTGTTGAGCATTTCTCTGTATGCTTTTCTTCACTTGTTTCCATGTTTGGTGTCCATTGAAAACGCTTTTCAGGAAAATCTTTTTCATCTTTCTGAATACAAATATAATATACAAAAATTGAAGTGTATATAATTGATACAAAATTATAGACTAACACAGCATGTAAGTGTTTTATTCTACAGTAAAGGGTTATTCCCTTTATTGAAGTTAATGGTATACTGCTAGGATATGGCATCACTTTATGATTAGTGGGAATACAATCTTGTGGCCCCAATCTTGGGAATGAAGAGGCCACTAAATGGGTTTAGTGCTACATCCCCTTCCAAGTTTTCCTTGCATAGAGATGCATCTAAGCAGAAAAATGCAGCATAGTCCAATTTACTTGCAATGGGCCATACCACAGTTATCTGTATAGTTATTGGCCATGTGCAACAAAGTAAATTTCAGCCCTTTTATTCTCAGGATTATTGTGCATCACATTAATCATATATTAATCATCTATTAATCATATAGAAATGACTTAGCTTTGAAAATTGTCAGAATGTGCTAAGCACTCTCTCAACTGGCTCTGTGTTTTCTGCTCATGGTAACTGCAGGAATTTGATTTACCTTTACTAGTTACATCTAGCCTCTTAACAAAGCAGGACGAGTATACTCGTCCTGCGTTCGTTAGGGGTAAACAGAGAGGTCTTCCGGCATGAGCCCTTTCTGCAGCGTGCGGTCCCAGGTTGCTATGAGCAGCTGGGGACCGCATGTATTAGCTGGCGCGGCTGATTTCCGCTCCCGGCTAATTAACTATTTAAATGCAGCTGTCAAAACTGACAGCTACAGTTAAATAGCCTGTGCCCCCTATGCTTGGTGTCTAGTGGGGGGATCTCCCCCCGTGATGCAATCGTGGAGGGGGATCCCTTCTTCTGAGCTGGCTGGGGCTCAGCAACACAATGACGCTGATCCCGGCTCATCAATCAGTTCATCTGATCTGCTGCAGAACAGAGTAATAGAGCACTGATCTGATGGATCAGTGCTCTCTATTATATACACAGCATTGATCTCAATGGGAGGGGGGACTTTAGTTACTGTATATAATTTTTTTTTTTTTTTTTTAATTCTAAAAATCCCCCCCCCCAATAAAAGTTTAAATATAAATAAAAAAAAAAAATAAATAAACATATTTGGTATCGTCACATGCGTAATCGCCCAAACTTGCGCATGTTTGTTTACATCAAATCCAGAAAAATACTAATAAAAAGTTATCAAAAAGTCGCATATATGCAAACAAGGTATCGAAAGAAAGAACAGATCATGGCGCAAAAATGACACCTCATACAGCCCCATAGACCAAAGGATAAAAGCATTATAAGGATGGAAATAGAGACATTTAGTGTTTTTTATTTTTAAAGGTTTTAATTTTTTAAAAGCCATTAAATAAAATAAAAGTTATACAAGTTACATATTTTTGTAATCATACTGACTTGAGGAACATAGATAACGTCAGTTTTACCATAGGGCGAACGGTATAAACACGAAACCCCTCAACATAAAAACAATTGTACCTTTTTTTCAATTTTACTGCACAAATAATTATTTTCTGGTTTCGCAGCATATTTTATGAAAAAATTAAGTCTGTAATTGCAAAGTGTAATCAGTGTTGCAAAGAATAAGAGCTCATGTTTGGTCTGTTGGGGAATATGCAAGCTCAGTGGCCTTTTAAACACGAGGCGGAAGAAAGGAAAGCACAAAAATTTAAACTGGCTCGGTCCTTAAAGGGTTGAGGCCCCTTTACATCCAAATTTATTTGAGAGATCTTTAAAGTAAAAGAAGAACAGACCATAAACAGAGAACAGGTCATAAAGAAAACACAGAGATTTGTACTCTTTTCAAATCCATTCCTGGCTTTGGCTTCAATAATCTGTCAGATAAATCTGTGTGTGTAATAGGCCCTTATTAGTGATGAGTGAACAGTGAAATATTCGAATATTCGATATTCGTTCGAATATATCCCCGATATTCGAAAATTCGATCGAATATTCGATCCCATTAAAGTCTATGGGAACAAGTATTCGTTTATTGAAAAACATGTATTCGACCACTTGGAGGTAACCAAGTCCACAATGACACCTCAGGAAATGGTGCCAACACCACTGGAATGCAACTGGGACAGCAGGGAAAGCATCTGACACCCCAAAATCGCTGGTAATAAAGTTTCAAGTCGATGTTATACGGGTGAAATCACCTGGTTATTAAAGGGTGTATGAATATTTTATAGGTAAAGCTGGACGGCTGTATTATGTAGCACGTAGCAATTGGTAAGCAGAGTGCCTTATAGTAGCACAGCAGCTGCTTGTATTACCCTGTGTATTTATGTATGACATAGCAGCACGTAGCACTGGATGAACACTCGTACTACTCTTTTTTTTTTTTTAGATCTACTAGTCTAGCTCGTATCAGCAGCACAAAGCACTTGTTCAGCAGAATGCTTGCACTACCCTTTATATTTATGTATGATGTAGCAGCACGTAGCACTGAATGAGCACTCGTACTACTCTTTTTTTTTAGATCTAGCAGTCTAGCACGTATCAGCAGCACAAAGCACTTGGTGAGCAGAGTGCTTGAACACGTATATATGTTATTGGGTCATGTGACTATGCCATCCAATCATTGTTATTTTCGTTTCTTGAGATGCTGCGTACACCAAGTGGCTGTGGCAGCCTCCCTACATGTTGATTGGCTAAAAAAACAGGGAAGAAGGGGGATTTGAACGCTCGTTGAATATTTATCGAATACTCGGCGACTATTCGATAATATTCGATACGATCGAATACCTTACTATTCGATCGAATATCTATTCAATCGAACAGTATTCGCTCATCATTAGGTCTTATAGCTGCAAGGTCTTCATATATTAAAAAGTTACAAAAGTGTGCATTCATATACTGAAATGGCTTATAATAAAGGGAAGCCAATAATAATAATAATTTATTATTATGTTAATGCAATAGTCTATAATAATGGGTTGCTTTAAATTCCATTTTCATTTAAAATCCCAACCTACATCATACTGCTGGTCCTCTTCATTACAAACAAATGTGTGTGGCATAGCATATTTGCTAAAAGCTACTGACAGCAAATCCTGCACTTAACATCTGCCATGAATTTTCTCTCAATTGGTGGTAAATTTCGGCACAAGGATATTTATTGTTGTGTACAGCTCATAAATGCTTCAGCGTTTTAGTCCTTGTAATGACTCATTAGCTGCCTTTTCATTCTACTTACTGGACATCAAATAATGTATAGATTTTCCATTAAATTACACATTTTATTCTATGTTAAGCAGATTCCATTAACTCCATCAATGTTAATTTCCTCTTTACCTCAATTCACAAACCTCACAAAAGTGCACATATTACTTGCATAGAGAATATCAATGGAAAACATTAAGTCAAAAATTTGGTTCACGAGGTTTGTGAATATTCGGTAGGATTCACAAATATTTGCTAATCTCATGCAAAGGAATCTCAATAAAACAGACAAACCATTGTAGCTACATTAGTGGCACTATTACGGAGTAGTTGTTACATCCGCTTGATTATATTTTCGTTCGAGTACAGTATACTGTATATCACTGAGGATGCTGTCCTCTAAACTATATAAGAAACTTGTAAAGTTACTACCAGCAGCAATCTGTTGCTCAAAGGCCTTTCCTTAGTTATTGTGCATTCTTTAGTTAATGTAATGAGATTTTTTGGAAATGACTAAAGCGAGGATGGGAGGGTCACTACCATACCCTGGCAAAGGTTCCTTCCTTACTAGTTCAAGCAAGCTGGATACAGCAGAAACATTAGAAGAAACGTCCACATTGGAAGAACATAAAACTGTTGCATATACAGTATGTGTGCATGTCATGTAAAAAGCTGTATAACCTCATTCAACAAGTTTTTTGTGAATAGATTACTTGTGCCAATTATTGGAAACAAGTAACAGGACAGTGGCACATTATTCAACCACTTTGAGTTGTAGAAAAATTGGCACTTTTTAAACAGGCGTGAACCCTTTTAAAATCTTCGTTTTTATTTTCTTTCTTCAACTCAGGGATTTTGTTTTTGCTGTTGGGGTTCCTGTTGAAGAAACTTTTTCTCATGTATCCAACTTCAACTGTCTATTCAAAAAATATGTTCAGCAGCACTAGGAAAAAAATACAGTGTGCGGGTGCACGTATCACCAAACCGGACCCAGGTTCGTATCGGATATCCAAAGAGAAGATGGAGACCGCACTTCCAAAAAGAATTCACACCAGATGCAACGTTTCGGCTCAATGTGTAGCCTTTCTCAAGCAGTGATACAAAATGCTCCAAGAGCTCAGTATATATACACACATATTGGCCCCTTTGGGTTGAAGAGAGTGCTACTGCTGCTGCCAATTCCAGGTCTGTGTGCTAGGCCCCCCTAGCATCAAGAAGAATATTACTGCTCTCACTGCCACCTCCAGGTCTCTGTCTAAGGCTCCTTAGGGTCCTGGGAGAAAGCATCATTATGTCGCTGATCCACCAATGTCCACTGCTATCTATGGTGAAAACATAAGTATATACCACTGCTGATCCACCAACGTCCACTGCTGTCCTGGGAGAAAACTCAATTTTACGCTACTGATCCAAGAGCGTGAACTTCTGTCCTTCATTTTACGCCAGAGATCCACCACACCCACTGCTGTCCTGACAGAAAGTGTTATTTTACAACACTCATCAGTTAGCACTACAGCTTCAATGCCGTTCAATATGGTGAAAGTTATATGCCCAGACTGAGGATTGACATTTTTTGCACTGTGAAATTTTCCCTTTTTTTCATTTCAATAGCTCCTGCTGTCTCACAAACCTATACTCTGTAGAACTACCACTAATATAAGCTGCAATTCTTCTCTTATTATAATGAGGTTAGTTTTGGTTCGGGTCCAAATGAACCTGTACTTTGCGGTAAAATTTGATGAACCGTTGAAACCAAACTTTTCAAAAGTTTGCTCATCTCTAGTAGTGACAATCCTAACAGGTTGGGGAAAAGGTTATAGGTCCCAGTAAGTAAGTCCTAGTAAGTGAATACTAGCCAGGCTGGTACTGTGGAATGGATCCTTTAAATTTCAAGCTCCATGGCAGTCAGTAGTCAATCCAAGAGCCAGCAATCATCTGAAGGGTCCTCAGTGTCCTGAGTTGTTTTGCAGGGATTTTCCACTCATATCGGAAGAAATTGATCTGGTTACATGTCATATTAGGCCAGACTTCTATAATTGAGTGCTCATCTCAAGGCCATTGGAAGGAGAAGGCAGCCAGGCAGAGTAGGTGGCATATCTGTGGGCTCACTCCACCTCCCTAATTAGGTTGTAGGCATAGAGTGACCCAGTGTGAGTTGGGAAGTCTATGACAAAAGTAAGGGATTGCACCGCATGCCACTGGAAAAAGAGAGGTTAGGAGAGGGTAACTTTGTCCCAGCCTATGATGATGATGCAGCAGACCCTATGTGAAATCGTGGTCCCCAGATGGCCGACATGGAGGAGCATGTGACCATGCCCCGCCCCCCAGTGTCCACCACTGAGCCTGTATATGTCTATGGAGAACACAGTGGACAGGGCATGGTCACATGCTCCTCCATGTCGGCCATTTTATGGACTGAAACAAAACAGCCCAGGCAGCCCAGCCTGGAGAAGGGGAGTCTGATTTTAGCTCTATGAGGTACACAGGGAGCTGCTGTCAGTAAATACAGTGAGTAAACTTACTAATACTTTGTACTGACCTATTTTACTATAAAGTGGCCAACCCCTTTAAGGAACTTAATCTGTATAGTCTGGAGGAATAAAGGGAAAAGGGGGACATAATTGAAACCTATGTTTAAAGTAGTGGTAAGTGAAGTTCTACCAAACCCAAACACTCAGCGTTTGACTCTTGGTGACTGGAAAAGTTGGTTACTGCCCTAGGGCTGCCAGCAAACTTGGATACAGCCTATCCTAGCCTTATCTATCCGAAGATAATAAGAAAGGAAATAATACAAGGGCAGACTAGATTGACCAGGTGGTCTTTTTCTCTTGACAATCTTTATACAAGTTTTTTCTAACCAAACAAATACTTCAGACATACAGTAGCTCAAAGAAACCTGTACAATTGGTGATTCTTTTTTTGTAGAGGAAAGTTCAAGAAAAAAAAGAAGCTCTAAATGTTCAAATAAAAATCCTTAGTGTAGTTTGGCAGATCAATGATTAAATGCCCTTGAAAGTGACATGCACCTTCCTTTCTAAATATAATGTGCAAAACAAAATCTGCTATTTCATGTTAACCAAAATAAAATCTGTAAGCCTAAATAATTTAGTCCAAAAAAAAGTATTTTATTGACCAAGCAGTAAAATTTAATTTCATGTTCTTGTTAAGGAAACTTAGGAAGGTGCACCCTAAAGTATACATTCACCTAGCCAATAAATAGCTCCCATACAAGCCCTGTGATATTTTTCTTACTGTTATTGAATGATCTGAGCAGCTGTGGAGGTGTCCTGTTGCTTAAGTGAGTACTTGGATCTGCCTCAGGCACAAATTTTAATAAAAATAATAAAAAAGCTGGGTAAGCTTCTATGCAACTGCACCTGTATTTGTTGTTCTCTGTGGTATTTTTTCTCCTTTAGACTTCAATATATACTCATCTCATTCCCATGGTCCAACAACACTATCCTAGGGATTTGGAACTAAGTACTTGTCATATGACAGACTCATAATATGGCTACCACAGCCTGTCTTTGGTCCATACAGTACCTATACATTATTTTATACAGAGACAAACATAATTTCAAAGATGAGATCCAGTGCAGATAATCAATTACAATTTTAATATGTGATTTAATCCATTTAAAAGTGTACAGAAGCATATGTTTCAGGTGTACATGGCATAGAGAGGACAAGCATACTGGGCCAATCTGAGCCAGTGTTTCATGCCCCCTCCCTGCTCCTGATTAAAACACATGGATTGCTACTTCGACAGTGATCAAGGCTCTCTTGCAGTCTTGTACCTTTACTCCTTTGGCTCCTTAGGATTCTGATTTGCATTGATGTTACATCCTGGTTTTGACTATAACATAATAGCATTGCTCTTGGCTTTTCTGCTTTGACTGGCTTTGACCTGACTTTCTGTGCTTGACCTGGACTAGTGATTACTCATTACCCCCTCCTGTGCATGTAGTTAGTGTAGGGATTGTCATCCAATTTGGGGCTGCTATCTAAAGGTGCGTTTACACAGAGAGATTTATCTAACAGATTTTTTTAGCCAAAGCCAGGAATGGATTTGAAAAGAGGTGAAACTCAGTCTTTACTTTATGACCTGTTCTCTATTTATAGTCTGTTTCCTTTTAATGGATTATCTGCCTTGAATCTCTCACATTGTACATAGGGCTGCCCATGTAAGCTGATAAACTTGATCTAGCGATAAACTTCCATAAAGGGCCCTTTTATGCTGCATTTACACGGAACGATTATCGTGCGAATTTGCTCAATAACGATTGAATTCGAACGATAACCGTAAGTGTAAACGCAGCGAACGATCAAGCGACGAGCAAGAAATCATTCATTTTGATCTTTGAACATGTTCTCAAATCGTCGTTGGTCGTTCGCAAAAAAATTGTTCCGTGTAAACAGTCGTTCACCGATTTAACCTATGTGCAAGATAGGCTCAAGCGATCGCAAAACTATCATAAAACGATTTTTCCGTACGATATATTGTTCCGTCTAAACGCTGATTGTTATTAGAAAAAAAAAATTACCTTGAAATCGTTATTATCATTACTATTATATATATATATATATATATATATATATATATATAGACTTGTAGAAGGGTTTTTATTTGCATGAGTTGATGGTTTTTCATTTTATTGGTACAGAGATTAACAAAAAGTGTTAATTTAGGCAAGCGTTTTCATTCCTTTTTATTAGAATGCTTATGGTGCGGGTTAAATCAGGCGTTTTATTGACCAGATTGTTTGGATGCAACAGTATAACAAATATGTATATGTAAATAAGTAATAAGTAAATATAGCTAATATGCTAAAAAAACATTAATAATGAGGAGGGGGGGGGTATTTTTATTTTACTTTATTCAAATTTTAGTTTGTCTCACCTGGGGACTAGACTGAGCCATCTCCTATTCGTACACATAATACACTGCAATACAGATTTGTACTACAAAGGGTTAACAAATATTCAGAAAGTGTAAAAAGAGTAAGAGATATTTAGAACATGCATGATGTCTATCTAAAGATATATGCATAAATATATAAATAATATAAAGAAGAATCTAAGAAAAAAAGAAGAAAAAAACATTCAGAAAATGTATTAAAAGGGAGAAGTCTAGAAAGACCTACAAACAACATTATAAAGTATCTAGAAATATCTAAAATAATATATATATATATATATATATATATATATATATATATATATATATATATATATGTTTTTCACAAAAATATGAGAATGGCCATGCAGAAACATTCAGAAGATAATAGAAATAACCTGATAAAAAGTGTAAAGAGGAGAACATATTTCAGTTAGTGTAACTCTATTTTGATAAATTACTGAATTTTTAACTCTTCTACTTCCACCCTGTTCTAAATAAATGGAAAATTGGTGGTAACTAAGGTCATTGATTTTCCACATTCTTTAAGTTTGTTATCAGAACAGGTTGAGGTTATATGTATAGCCTCTAAACTGTAACAGCAGAGCAAAATCAGCAAAGAAAATAATTATCCAATTACCACTTCAAAGCCTGTCAGAAAGGTATGGACTTTGATTAATTTAGCTGAAGTGTTCAGCATCTACAGAAAAGGCGTGTTCAGAGCAATAAAAGGTTTAGCAGTATTGCTGATCTCACAAAATGTCAGTTGCTTTGACTTGTCAAGCACATCAAAACTACCTTTGAAGCCCAAAATACCAACTGCCAGGAAATGCATGTTAGAAATTTTTGTTGTAGTGTATGAAAGAGATTGTTGTGCACAGTGTGATGTATAATGTGTTATTGTTACCTTTTTGTTTAAATCAAAGTCTTCTTTCGATGTGAGGGCACTGGAATGCTTATCCATGTATGGAACAATTTTATTACGAGGAACTCCTGTCAAAGCATAAAAATAATAAAGAAAATAGCACCATAAGCTGGCCTAGAAAAAAAAAGCACATGAAAGATGACAGTTCAGTTCATATATTAAAATCCAATGGCTAGGCTATGTTCACACATAGTATTTCCATCAGTCTTTTGATCAGTCTTTTTTCAACCAAAACCAGGACTGGGTTAAAATCACAGAACGGCTATGTTGACACAACATCAAAAAAAGAGAAAAGGCGTCCGCTTTTTATATTTAAAAAGATGTTCATTATTTGAGTGACTTTATTACAATGCATTAAAGTCAATGGGATGATGGGCAGCCAATGCACACAATGTATAAAATAACGGACGTCGTCTGCGCGGAAGTCAAAATAACAATAATGTCAATAATTTCCGGTCATTTCCGGACGTTATTTTTTTGTTGTTCACACAAAGTTCTTCTTCTTTTCACCATCCTTTGGCTATGTTCACACATCTGTTTGCCAGCTTCGTTTAAAATAAAATCCGCTATTTTGAGTTTTAAATAGTGGACGTCATTTAGCAGCCTGCCTCCCATTAGTGCAATGACTGATGTTTGCACATTATTTTAGTTTGGGATTACTAATTGGACTTTGGATGCGGCTTAATTGGAAAGTCCATTTAATTTAATAGTAAAAACGGAGAAAGAACGGTGACAAAAGAAAAACTGTGTGTAAACTACTAACAAAAAACATCTGCTGTTTGTAAAAGACGTCCGAAAATAATGATTGTGTTCATTATTTTGACGTCCGCGCCAAAAACGTTCATTATTCAATGAATTGTGTGCATTGAACGTCCGTCTTCCCATTGACTTCAATGCATTACCATTACAGTCAGTTAAATTGCGGCAATAACGGACGTTTGTTTAAATATCAAAATCGGACGCCTTTTCTCTATTTTTGACGTTGTGTAAACATATCCTTTCACTGTTTTTACTATTAAATTCAAGGGACTTTTCAATTAAAGACACACCCAAAGAACAATTAGTCCACCTAAACTAGAATAATATACTAACAGCCGTCATTGCACTGATGGGTGGCCAAACAGCTAGATGTCGTCTGTCATTTTAGACTCAGAATGACGGAGGTAATTTTAAACAGAGCTGAAAAACTGTTGTGTAAATATAGGCAAACTGTGTCAATTCTTTAAGCAGAGTGGTGTGGAGAGGTGCAGAGAGGTGTGGAGAGCGGAGGCGTGCGAGCCCTTCCAATCAAATAGATTAAAGGCAGGATTCTGTGCAGAGTCCGCGCAGGGGGTTTCCGCACAGAATGTCCACGTCAATTCCGTAGTGTGAATGGGGCCTAACAGCCTGTTCACTATAGACACCCAAGCACCTGAGCTGTTTGGACCCAAATTTTGCATGAATAAAGATCATAAACTTGCCAGACATATACAGCCCTCATTCAGTATTTTTTTTGTTATCATATTCCTGATAAAAATGCCAAGTTTTTGTCATGTAAAAAAATATGACTGAGACTAACAATTTCAGCACACAACATTTTTTTATGATAAGAACGGCCATTGTTCCAGATTAAAACAACAGCCGTCCTTGTCAAAAAATGTGTTGCTTTGAAATCAATGCAAACAACGGTCGTTGTTCACACAATGGAAATAATTGACATGTGCATTGTAAAATCAATGTAAGTTTCACTGCAACAATGGCCATTGTTTGACACTTACAACAACGGCCGTTCACACACACACAGTAAAATAAAAGTAAAATACCTCTGTAGAATAAGGATAAAATATGATAATTTTTCTTATCCAATAATGTGCTATGTTACAGTCTCATAATATGTCTGTCTGTGCAAATATTCTTTCTACAATGTGTACACTTATGGCTGTTTTTCCACAGACATTAATGTAGAACATTATTAGAATCAAAATAAAGAGAAGAATAATACCTATCTTACTGTCACAGTTTACTATTATTTTACTGATACAGGCTATGTTCCCACTTCGGGATTATATCAGGGGAACACAGCCGTATGCTTAAATAGATGGCCTCTAATGAAGAACATGGGGGGGAAATTTATCAAAGGGTGTAAAATTTAGACTGGTGCAAACTGCTCGCAGCAACCAATCACAGCTCAGCTTCCAGCTCTGGTGAAAGAGTAGCTGTGATTGGTTGCTGTGGGCAGTTTGCACCAGTCTAAATTTTACACCCTTTGATAAATCTCCCCCATAATCTTTATTTAACAATATAGCTGTGTTTCCCCGATATGTTCTCTTAGCGGAAACATAGCCTAAGCGGTCCCATCTCTGGTGTGAGCAAAGCAGAATGGTTTCCTCAACTTATTGCCCACCATCTAAGCAATTCTGATCAAGGTGTTGGTTAGGCAGAGGAAGTGTTGGGAGTAGTAGTTCGTTGAGGCCATACAACAGTGAACAGGCTCTGCATGGCCCAGACAGTCCACAGCGCTGACAAGCACAAGCAGCTTATTATCCACTATTAGGATACAAAACATTAACAATATCCTGCTATTTATACAGGATAAAAAATTAGGAATAACTGCAGGGGTGTTGCAATAATCCAATGTTTTTGTATCGTTTATCTGGATATATTCTGTTTAATTGTACTAATGTATTTGTTGCATTAGGCAGTTACTTTCTCAGTTGTCATGTAATACACACATTGTATGGATTAGTAGCCTTGAGAGCATAGCAACAGCTTGTTTATGCTAAATTTTGGTTCTTTCTGGTCCTTGGTATAGGACAGCAATTGATTATTGTCATCTATCAGATCATATCATAGCTAGAGATGAGCAAACCTCAAGCATGATCGGGTTTGTCTAATCTAATATGTGATCATTTATATTTGATTTAATAGATCCAATAGTGCAGTAGTATAATCAGTAACATATGGCTGTGCTATGGTCATCTGAAATCATGCTAAGGTCAGTTTTACAATGATGCCAAGACCTCCTATTGTACTGAAACAGGATAACCACATACTGTAACGTTGTGGTAATCTAAGTTTGGTAAGAAACAGGGGGATGCTAAAATGTTGCCTTCGTATGACTGTGTGAAAACGGCCTTAATCTGTTTTTATTAATTAAGTGTTATTTGAGGAGCAATTAGTCTAAATGAGTATGAACATGAAAACAGGTCACATGTGATGGATCTGAAATGACTGGCAGTGACATACCGTATGGTTTGTACTTTGTAAGTTCAAGTGTTTTTTTACAGAAGAATATTCTGAATAATGCTAAAAAAAAAAATAAAGAAGTATAGAAAGCAAAGAAAGTATAGCTAATCCTTAATAAACCACGGTAGACTTTGAGGAAATCTTGCAATTTATTAGCTTGCGTTGCTGATTACAATTTTCTTTCCTCTTATTACATTAAGCAGATTTATGTAGGATTTTTAAATATAATAACTGATTAAACATGCCCTAGAACACTATGTAGGTATGTCAGAAAAATCAACTCAATATTAACAGTTTTAATAATGCATGCAGAACACTAGAAAAAGGCTTGTCAAAACATCTTACTGTCAGAAGAAAACATATATTTGGGGACTCTTATTTTGCATGTGGTTTAGGATTTCATTTGTATTGTGAAGAGTAGAGATTTGTATGATGATTATATACTGTACTTTAGGAAATAGATTAAGAACCCCCTGACATTCAGAAGTTGCTGGTTTTATGCTTTTGGGTTCTTGTGCCAATAATGGGTCGCATTGCCACTATAAGCAGAGTAAGAAAAGATTGCTTCATAACAAAATGTGACTTAATACACAAAATGTAGAAACCTAACATGGATTCCATTCACATAAGGCTGTTTGTGCATTAGGATGTTTATTAGCTCCTTCCATATTTTTAATAAAAGAGGCAATTCGATTCTTTATATGTACCAACATTTTTTATTCATCTATCAGTACAGTGTACAATATAGGCTTAAAGTGTACCTGTCTTTATAACTTTTAAAATCTAAAACAACAGTAGATGTGATATAAAACAAGTCTGCAATATACATTCATTATTTTTTGTTGTTATCATGCTATAAAACAAAGCTGAACCTACCAGAAATCCAGGTCCAGTCTCCTAAAGGCAGACTTTTTCACTTGTGCTTGTTGAAAAAAACAGACTTAAAGGAATACTCCGGCACTGATAAAAACAAAAATATCAATCAATCAATCAAACATAGTTTTCCCACTTACTATTCCTTCTGAGTCTGGCTCTGTTTGGATTTCCCACTGTTTGCAGGTCTCTGAACCTCCGGTTGGTGTCTTCATTTTTTCTTCACTTCCTGGTTTGGGCTTTCCCATGATGCACGTTGTCTCCTGTGATGTCTAACAGACTCTGCAGAACTGTTAGATGGCTTACAGCTTGTTCAGCCAATCAGAGCTGAGCAAACCGAGTCATCTGACAAAGCGAGGTTGGCTTAACAGGGCTTAGATGCGCCTCCCTCTTGATGATGTCATTGTCACAAAATGGCTGCCACATAAAAGCCTGGGGTCAACAGTTATTAGATAAGATTGAGTTTACTTCACTCCCTGGTGGGGGATTGAGGGGAAAAAGATAGGGAAGAGGGGAAGATAGGTGATTGAAGTATATTACAAAGTTATATAACTTTGTAATGTGTTTCAATTAGTGGGAAAAAGCTTTTCGCTGGAGTACCCCTTTAACACAGGATTTCCGGCCAGTACAGAGAGTCATGGCTTAATGTGTCCGACAATCACATGACTGTCTTCTCTCTGTGAGCGCTCAAAAGGGCTGAGATACACAGGACTTCCTGTTTTCTGACTATGAGAGAAAAAGTGAGAGAATCATATAACAATCATATATGAGAGAATCATATAACAAAAAAAAAAAAAAGATAAAAAATGAATGTATTGCAAACTTGCTTTATATTAATTCTACTTTTGATTTAGATCTTGAAAATTATTACAACAGGTACACTTTATGGCTATGTTAACACAACGTTTTTCAGCTCCATTTAAAATTACGTCCGTCATTTTAAGTATAAAATAACGGACGTCATTTAGCAGCTTGGCCTCCCCTTGTACATTATTCTAGTTTGGGGTTACTGATTGGACTTTGAGTGTTTCCTAATTTAAAAGTCCATTGAATTTAATAGTAAAAATGGAGAAAGAACGGTGACAAAAGAAAAACTGCGTGTAAACAACTAATAAAAACGGCCACTGTTTGCAAAAGACGTCCGAAAATAATGATCATGTTCATTTTTTTTACGTCTGCGGGAAAAACTTTCGTTATTCAATACATTGTGCACAATAGGCGTCCGTCTTTCCATTGACTTCAATGCTTTGCCATTGCAATCAGTTAAATTGCGGCAAAAACGGGCTTTTTTTTAAATATCAAAATCTTGCCGCCTTTTCTCTATTTTTGACGTTGTGTGAACATAGCCTAAGGAAGATGTACCCTTTTGGCTTTGCCGTGACATGTTTTGAAGGACACATCTCCTTTCTTATTCGCATAAGGAAGGAGGTTTGTCCTGTGAAACATCTCCGACAGAGCAGCATATCTTATGCGTATAGACAGCTGTAATCATTAATGGATATTTATTGGGTTTTGATCAGGTCTGCTATGTATGGAAGCATGTGACATCTAGCCACAGACTGGGATGTAACAGGATACAACTGTCAGTGTATTACTTGCAGCAATACTACACTGCAGTACAGAATGTAAAAAGATAAGTGTAAAAAACTAAAGTAAAAAAATATAGAATTGGTATTGACTAGGGATGAGCGTACTCGAACAGTTGAGTTCAAGTTCGAGCATGCAAATAAATACACAAAAGTCCAATGTACACAGAGATACGCTGCACATGGGTCTCTCACACTGGTGTGTAGTCTAGAGGGATTGTGAACCTCTAATAGCAATCCGAAAAATAGAAAAAACACACCATAAGATTCTTTTCAATTTCTTTATCCAAAATTGTTTCAGGATAACAATGCACATATGGTATATCACCCAACACTCGTGCTCATCAAGTTCAGATGCTGTGTGAGAGACGAAAAAGTCCTTTAAGGCTCAATCAGAGCTCTGTCGTCCCCATGGAGATGATCTGCGTCGCGGGAGCAGACGCCGGATTCTGCGACGTTTCGTGGAGGAACTCCACTTTGTCAAGCATCACGTGAGCGGAGCTTCCAAATACACAAAAGTAGCATGTCTGTTTGTGTATCTGATTACTGTTCTGAAATATAGTTTGTTGCATCCGTTTCCGGTTTTTGTAAAAAAAAAAAAATGACCACAACTGATGTCACAACTGATTTTTTTTTTTTTTTTTTTTTAAACTATGAGTTTATATCAGTTCTATCAGTTGCCATACATTTATTTAATCAGTTGTCATAAGTTTTTTCCTATACGGCATTACAGGGGGCCATCGATGTAGGGGGGAGGCAGCACAACAGAGCCCTCTACCCTGGGCAGCAGGACTTGGGGATATCCCCTATAGCAGGGGTAGGGAATAGGAATGGTCCGAACAGAGTTCGGATCCAGCAGGAGGACCGCCTAGAAAACTGGGATACAGCCATAGCCATAGGCTGTATCCCAGTTTTCCAGGCATTCCTCCCGCTGTATCCGCCCGCTCCACAGAGCGGGCAGACAGCAGGAATCTGCTGCCGAGCGTTCGGGTTCATACGAACCTGAACCTCGGCAGGTTCGGACCATCCCTAGTAGGGAACCTTGGCTCTCCAGCTGTTGCAAAACTACAACTCCCGTCATGCCTGGATATCCCAGACATAATGAGAGTTGTATTTTTACAACAGCTGGAGAGGCAAGGTTCCCCACCCCTTTCCTATAGTGCTGCACCTGTACAAAGGAGCTGGGGCAGCCAGGGGGCACTCTGTTGCAGAGCCAGGGTCATGGGGGGGGACCGAGACAGGGACCTCTTTACGGAGCGCCGGAGGCAAAAGCCGGAGGTTGCATAATGCATGCGTCTGCACATGCCTCCGAGGCTCCATAGACTTTAGTGGATGCGGTACCGTATAGCTGCATGCTGCGTTCTGACGTACGGTCTGTTCCGGCCGTTAGTTGTACAACGGATCATCCGAACTGTCCCATTGAAAACAATGGGATCAGTTCAGAGATGTGTTTCCCTCCGGTGCTTCTCTGCTGCACCGGATGGAAACGCCGCCAGATCGCCGGATATGTGTAAACTAGGCCTAAGCCATCAACTCAGCAAGCTTATATATAACCCCTTTAAAGGGGTTATATATATATGATAACCCCTTTAAAGGGGTTATCGAGCGCTACAAAAACATGGCCACTATTCCCCCTATTGTTGTCTCCAGTTCAGGTGCAGTTTGCAATTAAGCTTTATTTACTTCAATGGAACTCAGTTTAAAAACCCCACCCAATCTGGAGTCAACAGTAGGGGGAAAGTGGCCATGTTTTTTTAGCACTGGATAACCCCTTTAAATCCCAGCCATACCAAGTTATACACCAGGATCAGGCAGGACATGTGACCCTAGTGTATAATAATGCCAATCATGCGTCCCACTGCGCTTCTGCTTCTGGTTAGTGA
Source organism: Dendropsophus ebraccatus (assembly GCF_027789765.1). Classification (NCBI taxonomy): domain Eukaryota; kingdom Metazoa; phylum Chordata; class Amphibia; order Anura; family Hylidae; genus Dendropsophus; species Dendropsophus ebraccatus. The sequence continues at coordinate 96,414,028 of NC_091455.1, read as the reverse complement.
AGGAAGAGGTTCACGTTGCAGGCAGGGAGAGCTAGGTAGGCCAAAAAACTTTAATAACTGCCCTTTTAAGCACACAACAGTTGGGTCAAATGTGCTGAGGGATTGGTGGCTGTCAGAATGTCAGTGGAACATTTCACTTTACACCATGTTTGATAAATGTCCCCCATTGTTTACAGTGGAAGGCCAGTTACATAATTGGGTTCTCTGTATTCAAAAAAGCACAGGGTTTTTCTTTAAAATGAACCACAATTCTGCTTATTTTTTAAAGTCAGACACCACTAACAAAATTTGGTTCTCTGTATAAAGAAAATGGGGTTCTTCCTTGAATTGAACAATTGGGCTTATTGTTAATAGTTGGAGGCCAGTAACAAACTGTTTTTTAAGTGTATTGGCAAAAAGGTCTATGCTGCATGATAGTAACACAACTAGGCTAATGGAAAACAACTGATAGGGGCCCTTACATATTCTTGTCATGTCTAATACAAATAAATATATGGCCCAGGAAAATAATACAACTTTGATAATGGAAAAATGTTAGAGCCCACTTAAATAGTGTTAGCTAGTAAAAAAAAAAAAAAAAAAAAAAAAAGAGTCTTTCCTGAATAATGGGAACCAGAGTGTATCTAATTTGGCCAGTGACCACAAACTTTTCTCAGTTTTGGATAGTTTATTTTATGTATACTGAAATGTCTACCATTAACCAATGCATTGAATTACTGGAGTGTCTGTGCCACTTCTTATAGGGGCTTTAATGTTATCAACTCCCGAGTAGCAGTGTTTCCTCTGTTAAAATTGAAATAATAAAACTGTCAAACTTAACTTTGAAAAATGCATTTCAAATTAGAATTAAATTATCTGTCGTCAAATTCAAAATTTAATTCTGAGGATCACACCAGCCTCTTACCTACTTTTAATCCTTCACAGTTGACCATCATGCTTGGCATGGATATTGTCTTTGAATTCCTTGTCTTTACTGCAGGAGCACTTAAAAAATATTCAAATTCAGGCTATGGTCACACACTGTACAAACAACGGCTGTTCCACATGAATATATGTTTTTTAATACTTTCAACGGCTGGAATTAATGAACATAATATTAATCATCAATTCCTGCCATAGAAAGTGTTAAATGACTGTTCACGCAGAACGTCCGTTGTTTATGCAGCGTTGGAACATGGCCTATAAAGTAACATTTCATAAATTTATTAACCCTTTAGGTGTTTTACAGAAATTTAAGCAAGTTGGAGGGGAAATTTAAAATTTTCATTATCTTGGCAGATATTACATTTTAAGGCTACAAACCCACTTGGCGGGTCTGCAGCGAGTCTCCTTGCTGCGTTTCTGCTAATACTTTCATTAGTAGAGAAACTCTCAGCAGGGATGTACATCCCTACTGTGATTTTGTCTGCAGCCCTCCCCATTAACCCCCTAGCCGCCGGACATTATACATTACCGGGTCCCCGTTCCTGCTTGCTTCGGGGCTCCCGGTGTCTTCACGGCCGCATGATTGCCCCCCGCACCCCCCGGCTGTACGATAGCCCCCGGCCGCACGATGGCCCCCCGCAGCCCCCGGCCGCACGATCGCCCCCCGCAGCCCCCGGCCGCACGACTGCCCCCCGCAGCCCGTGCGGCCGGGGGCTGCGGGGGGCGATCGTGCGGCCGGGGGGTGCGGGGGCGATCATGCGGCCGGGGGCTGCGGGGGGCGATCGTGCGGCCGGGGGCTGCGGGGGGGGGGGGGGGGGGGCGATCATGCGGCCGGGGGCTGCGATCATGCGGCTGGGGGCTGCGGGGGGCTATCGTATGGCCGGGGGTTGCGGGGGGCGATCATGCGGCCGGGGGCGATCAGGGCTGCAGGGGGGGCGGGCAGGATATACATTACCAGGTCCCCATTCCTGCTTGCTTCGGCGGCTCCCACCACGTTCCGCCCGGCCAATCAGTGCGCTGCCCCGCCCCAGTGCACTGATTGACCGGGCGGGCCGTGAAGACACCGGGAGCCCCGAAGCAAGCAGGAACGGGGACCCGGTAATGTATAATGTCCTGCGGCTAGGGGGTTAATGGGGAGGGCTACAGACAAAATCGCAGCAGGGATGTACATCCCTGCTGCGAGTTCCTCTGCTAATGAAAGTATAGGGCTGGGATCTGCAGCGAGTCTCACTGCAAAAACGCAGCAAGGAGACTCGCTGCAGACCCGCCAAGTGGGTTTGAACCCTAATTCATTTTTTCCTAACACAACAAATACTCACTGAGAAATACCACTCACTTTTGATTCCCTTTATTCCAGTGTTTCTAGAAATCTCCCATACGTGGCCGCAGTGCCTCACCTGACTCAAGCACAGGCCTCAGACATGACAGAGACCTGGTGAATTTTGGGGTCTTTCTTTATTTCAGGGTTTCTTTTAGCCATTATACCATGTCACAGAGGCCTTGCAGTGCCAAAATATTTGTGTAAGACAAGTTGACATTTCCATCAGTACCATTCTGGGGGACATGTGACACCCTGATCAATATTTATTTAATTTTTTATGAGGGGGAACAAATAAAAAGCACAATTTAGCAGCTGTTTTTCATAATTTTTTGTATGCCCATTACAATACGTCACATTCAGATCGGTACGATTACAGCGACATCCATTTTATATACTGTAGCTTTTGTTATAGTTTATGGCATGTATACTATAAATACTGTTTGTGTCTTGCATATTGTAAGAGCAGTAATATTAAAAAATTTTCGCCAATGGAGTTATGTGAGGGCTTTTTTTCTGCGGCATAAGCTGACATTTTTAGCGGTACACCTTTTGGGTACATGTGACTTTTTTTCTATATTTTTCTTAGGGGGCGGGATTAATAAGAAATTGTCATTTTGGTTAGTTTTATGTTTATTTTTTTTATGGCGTTAATCTGGCGGTATAATTATTGTAACTAGTTATTAAACTGGGCCATTATGGACACAGTGATACTTAACATGTGTATCTTATTTATAGGGGATCATTTATAAAGTGCAGGGACCTGATCGTTCAGCGCTGGAAGGGAGCCGAATGCGGAGGAGAGGGGGACAAGGGGGGGCCTGGGAAGGAGAACGAGAGGAAGAGAGGAGAACGGGGGGAGCTAGATCGGGGCAGGGGGAGCTGGATCTGGGCTGGGGGAGCCTGGACGTTACAGGGGGATGGAAGGGGGGCCTGGAAGGAGCATTAAAGTGGTGACGGCGGGAGTAGACAACATGTTGCAGCCTCCTCCTGTCGTTCGATCAGCAGGAGCCAGCAAATATCCCCATAGACGCTGCGGTCCGGTGCGGGGGGGGGGGGGGTACGATCGGGCGTGTGTGCGGCCGGCTGGCGGGTCAAAGGAGCGGGCAGATGGCGAATACGCAGCGGATTTCGCTGCAAACTCGCAGCGTGAAATCCGCTGTGGATCTGGTATGTGTGAAGCTACCCAAAGAGCTGGAGCCGACACACTGAGCTCAGTGTGCCGGACTCCAGCAAAGAGACAAGACCTGGGAGGGTGAGTATAAAGCTCTCCCTCCTGCTCTGCACTGCACCCATCCCAGCAAGGAAGGGGGGTCACTTAGCCCGTTCCTTGCTGGTATGGGTGCAGTCTGACATCAGTCTGGCCCCCCAAGGGGTTAAGTGGAGACCCTTACTTAACCCCCTGGGGGCAGATTGTTCAGTATGGCACCCCAAGGGTTAATGGGGATGCAGTGCACCCTCCATTAACCCTTGGGTGCCACACTGTAAGGAGCAATCTGTAAAGATGCTGCATACTGTAAGGTGCACAACACCGCTCACAATGATGGGTGTTGTGCTCCTGTTTGTGTGTTTTTGTGTGTTTCTCCCTTTTTGTTCTTCAGATATCGGTATCCTGTGAAATGCGACGGATTCGGTGGACTACGTCGATGACCAGCGGTTGTTTGGATTTTTTTTAATATAATGGTTAATAAGGGGTGTGGGGTGTTTTTATTTGAATAAAAAATATTTTTCACTTGTGTCTTGTCTTTTTTTCTTTACTATATAGACTTAGTAGTGAAAATCCACTACGGAATCCATTACTAAGTCGGGGCTTAGTGTTAGCCGGTATAAAATGGATAACACTACCCCCCCCCATTATTACCCCAGTACCCAATGCCACCAGGGGTACTGGGAAGAGCCGGGTGCCAGTGGTCCCGGAGCGTCAAAATTGGCGCTCCTGGACTGGGTGGCAGCAGGCTGGTAATATTAAGGCTGGGGAGGGCCAAAACAAATGGCTCTTCCCACCCTGGTTTTACTAGGCTGCTGTTTGGTTTTTAACCAGGCTTGTTATGAAAAAAAGGGGGAACCCTATGCATTTTATTTTTTAAATAAATAAAAATAAAAAGAAACTTTAAGGGTTCCCCCTATTTTCATAACCAGCCGGGTTAAAAACCAAACAGCAGCCTAGTAAAACCAGAGTGGGAAGAGCCATTTGTTTTGGCCCTACCCAGCCTAATATTACCAGCCTGCTGCCGCCCAGTCCAGGAGCGTCTGGGCGGCATTGGGTACTGGGGTAACAGGGTGGGGAAGGGGGGGTTAGTGTTAGCCATATTATACCAGCTTAATAATGGATTCCGTCTATTAGACAGCTTCCACTACAAGACACAAGTCAAATAAAAAAACACCCCCACACACCTTGTTGACCATTTTATAAAATTTTTATTAAGGTCATCATCATAGTCCACTGAATCCGTTATCTACAGGATACCAATATCTGAAAAACAAAAAGGGAGAAACACACAAAAAAAACACACAAACAGGAGCACAACACCCATCATACTAAGCGGTGTTGTGCACCTTACAGTGTGCAGCATCTTTACAGATCACTGCTTACAGTGTGGCACCCAAGGGGTTAAAGAAAGATGCATTGCATCCACCTTAATAGTGCCATACTGAACAATCTGGCCCCAGGGGGTCAAGTAAGGGTCCCCACTTAACCCCTTGGGGGCCAGACTAATGTCAGACTGCACTCATACCAGCAAGGAAGGGGTTAAGTGACCCCCTTTCTTGCTGGGATGGGTGCAGTACAGGGGAGGGGGGAGAGCTTTCTACTCACCCTCCGATGTCTTGTCTCTTCGCCGGTCCCTGGCACACTGAGCTCAGTGTGCCGGGGACCGGCTCTTTATATGTCCAACCAGTCAATCAGCTGGGCGGACATATAAGTCTAAATGTTTCGTCTAATTCTGCTATTGTGTTAAAAACAAATTCATAATTAGAAGAAACATTTGCTGTTTTAAATAAAGTATTCATTAAGTATTACATTGAACTGTATTACCAGCAATAGGAATTGCCGGCATTAATACAGCTCCCTGTAATTGTTAATATTTAATTAATATAGCACATTTTTGTTCTAATAAAGCAATTTTTGTTGTTCAATAGCATAATTAAAACAAATCAATGCTTTTTCAATTAAATATTAAATATATACTGTAAATTAATATATATATATATATATATATATATATATACACACATTTATTTATATATATATATATATTGTCATGAATGTGCCTGTTCTGAACTCTGTGCACCCCTCAGCTTGTGCTGCGCGGCTGAGATGGCGCTGATATTCTGTGTTTTTGTATGTTTGTGCAGTGTCCTGAACCTTGTCTGAACACTGGCCTATTTCCTCTAGGTTTGTTCAGCCACACCCGCTTTGCCTGAGATACTCCTGGCAACTCCGAAGTTAACTCTGATGCTGGTTAGCTAGTCTGATAGACTGTTCTCCCTGCCAGTCAGGTTGCTCTTGCCCCAGGTGTTCTGAAGAGATTAGGGGTCTGGTCCAATCAGCTTCTACACTGGACCTCTGGTCTCCTATATAGTGTCTGCCAGCCTGCCTCTCACTGCCGGATATTGAGCTTGTCTCTGCCTGGTTCTGTTTCTGCTACTCTTGCTATAATTATTCTGACCCTTTTGCCTTTATTTCTGACCATTCCTGCTGGCTGCCTGCCCCTGACCATACTGCCTGTTTATTGACCTTGCTTTTGGATTGTGATTTTGTACTGTGCTGCCTGATTGTTGTGACCCGGACTGTGGACTACTCTTTATTGTGTTTTGTCTGTCTGTCTTTTCTTTGTGTCCCACCAAGCCAGTACAGGGACCGTCGCCAAGTTGCCCGCCACCATCTTAGGGTGGATTGCGGCAAGCAGGTAGGGACAGTGGGCGGGGTTCAGCATTATGGCTCACTATCTTGTATTGTCCTGCTGTCCGGTTCCTGACATATATTTTTTTTTATTTACAGTATATTTAATTGCAAAAGCATTGATTCAATTTAATTATGCTTTTGAACAACAAAAATAGCTTTTTTAGAACGAAACTTTGTTTTATTAATTAAATATAAACTATTACAGGGTGCGGTATTATTGCCAGCAATTTTTTTTCACAATTTTTGGACTTTGATTTTTACCCTGTTTTTTATTGTAATAACAACTGCAACTAAACAAAACTATACCCTATCAGACTCCCACTATTGTAGCTGCAATTATTCAGCCGTTATAGCAAGGTTTCTTTTAGGTTCGCTTCGTACGAATCCAAACTTCACGAAAGTTCACCGGATCGAACCGAACCGAACTTTTCAAAAGTTCGCTCGTCCCTACTTGGGAGGTGGGGGCATGGCTTAAGTTGTGATACTGTGCACCTAAAAGTTTCACAATCTAGAAGAAATTTATGGCACTTAATGCAAAATAATACATTGTAAAGTAAGAGTAGGCTTCTTCTCTTCTTCCTCATTCAAGTGTGACAGATATATAAAACAGCCCATGCTACATTGATTGTGTACTGTAATGGTGCGTTTACACAGAGATTTATCTGACAGATTTTTGAAGCCAAAACCAGGAACAGACTATAAACAGAGAACAGATCATAAAGGAAAGACTGAGTCTTCTCTTCTCAGATCCATTCCTGGCTTTGGCTTCCAAAATCTGTCAGATAAATCTGTCTGTGTTAAACGCACCATATGGGTCCATTTACACAGAAAGATTATCTGACTGATTATCTGCCAAAGATATGAAGTCAAAGCCAGTAATAGACTATAAACAAAGACCTGGTCATAAAGGAAGCCTGAGATTTCTCCGCTTTACAAATCCATTCCTGGCTTTGGCTTCAAATCTTTGGCAGATAATCTGTCAGATAATCTTTCTGTGTAAATGGACCCAAGTTTGCACATAGACAGCTTTAGTTAATCTGGACCAATGTGTCACCCAAAAAAGAAAAAAACAGAATCACTTAAAGTATCACAAAACAGGTCAGATTTGAAAAATGAAGCTTTGTCTATAAAGCCAAAATAGGGGTTTAAGTGGTTTATTTCAAGCAACTTACAAAATTATTATTTAAAGCTAAGTACAGTGGTACCTTGGTTTAAGAGTAACTTGGTTTAAGAGCATTTTGGTTTAAGAGCTCACAGTTTTTTAAAATTGTGACTTGGTTTAAGAGCATTGCTTTGGTTTAAGAGATCCCTGTACTGGGTGGGAGGGGGAGTGGGGGATGGGCATGGTCTGCATAGCAGGGTCTACAGCACTGTACTCTGACCAAGGAAGTCTTCCTCACCTTCCAAATCATAGCAGATCCACTTCAGGCTGGGGCTTGCATCAGGGGACAGGACTGTGGAGATAATCTCTTCATAGCTGTAACCCCTCTCTCCCCGGACAGAGAGTGCTGCATGTATGTGCCCACATCTGCCCTACTCATTCCTTCATACTCCCTGCAGTCTCTTTCAGCCCTTGTGTTTCCCATCCTCTCCATTACGATACAGTTACTTATAATATCACAGATTCTGCTGTTTCTGAATGTTTGTTTCAACTGTTTTACATGTTATCCAGAATAAAAATCCATTATTTTTGGGGTGTGGAACCAATTGTCTGCATTTCTATGATTTCTTATGGGAAAATTTGCTTTGGTTTAAGAGTGGATTTGGATTACAAGCACGGTCCCGGAACCAATTATGCTTGTAATCCAAGGCACCACTGTACAATGATTACCTAGGATGAGAATTTTACCCTTATTTATGCATAATGTTAAGGTTAAAATTTAGATGTTGACCCGTCTCTATGGAGAAAAGTCAAATACCCAAGATGGATGGTTTTTAAATATAGCTAGAGCTGTAACCTGCAGTATTACCAACTCGTCACTTATAAATCACGGACACAGATAAGACATTGTATCATGATTATAAGCCTGGATAATAATGGCCCAAGTTTTATTATGGTAATCACATTTTAAAACAGAAAATGGGGTGGTACTACACATATTGTAGTGTATTCATATAAAGTATGTAGAAATTCCAAGTCACAAGACACATACATGTCACACTCTAATAGGCCAGTCCATAAATGGTCAGTAGCATCCTGTTCGGCGCAGTCAAGGTGGTATAACGTGTGAAAAGTTAGAACAAAACATTCTTTGCACTGATAAAGGATGATTCCCAGGGCCCAAATGTAACAAACAGTCCAGTTTGTTCAGACAATGTCCTTGAAAGCTTTAAGAAATTTTGAGACATAGTTCATCATTCTTTATTGTCTCCATGTATCAAAAGTCTCAAGGATAGAGGAATTTCCCAGACATTAGAAATCATAAAATTAACCCTATCAGGAACTCTATACTTTTATGTGCTGATGCTTCTAAGTCAAAGGCCTGTATACATATATGTGTAGTCATATAGGTACGTTGCAGGTAGGTAAAATCGCATCATCTGGACTTATCAATACTTTGTTTGAGAAAACGTGTAGGTAAAATTAGGGCCTTTTTTTTTTTTAATAAAAAAATGTATAATGGTAACTAAAAGCAAAAAGAAATACTAGTCCTTTTTCTGTGATGGTTACATTATTGCTAATTGACTAATCTTGCAAATACCCTGTACAGGCAAGCAACAGAAGGGTAGAAGTCAAGATACAAGCTGTACATTTAGTAAAATGCTAACATCTGGTCTGCATCTCCTACCTGTACATGCTTGTTTTGTCACGGGAGTTTCCAATTTGTGTCATGTTGATTTAATGCTGTCTTTGACACACCCTGTACTGTTAGGACACTGCTAGTCTCAATCACTATTCAATGACATTTCTTTTTGTACTCTAGTTAAATTGTACAGTAGGTTTAGAGAAGTGTTCCAACAGCCCTACATTTATATTTTAAAGCAGGCCTACTTGTTTTGTATTTTTTTTTTTAATTTGTGTTTCCCATTTAGTGACCTTGAATCATAGGACCATAATGTTTATAGTTAAAAATGTTCCTTTCAATGTTTTGTTTTGTTTAAAAGTTTTGTAAACTTTACTTTTACTGTTTGTTTTGTTATTGTTTTTGTTTTGTTTCAATGTTTTGTAAACTTTACTTTTATTGTTATTTATTTTGTGATTTGTAAGTTTTTTTTTAGCTAACATAAGTAAAAGACACAGGGGGAGATTTATCAAACTGGTGTAAAGTAAAATTGTCTTAGTTGCCCCTAGCAACCAATCAGATTCCACTTTTCATTTTTCAAAGACTCTGTGAGGAATGAAAAGTGGAATCTTATTGGTTGCTTGGGGCAACTAAGGCAATTCTACTTTACACAAGTTTGATAAATCTCCATCATACTCTCCAGTAATATATAGTAAACATGCAGACACTCTATTTTGGGAAAAAAAAATGGATTCCCCAAATTCTTATTGGCATGTTTTCATTAATCTTTTATATATAACTACAGGGTGATTAAAGATGGGAATTAATAAAATACTACTGGCCAGGGTTCCATACAACTATGAAGAGTTTGCTAAATTTAGCCAATGTACAAATTAAAGCTAAGCTAATTTATGTTGTGACAGATGTATACCCCATGTGCTGTCCATGATTAGTTGTCACAACCTAGACACCTACTACACTAATTTGAAATATAATTCACAAGGTAAAGATTTGCTGTCATCTAAAAGGGAAAAGACTAGATTAGATTATCCAAACCAGAGTTCTTTCAAAACAATGTAAGGACCTACCTACCCACATTCCCACACCATCCGTTTTGCCTCCCACACAAGGTCGGAGGTGGGATTCTAGCTGGACTCAGAAGCTCTGGAGCATCAGGCCAATCATAGGCAGCCCAGTGCTCTGGAGTGACATCTCATGGTAGATTTAAATGAACAGCTAATGTCTCATAGCTGCACATCATTTTCAGTCCTTGACTGCATCTATAGCATGTGGTCCCAGTACCTCCTTAAAGGGGAACTCCTGTCGAAAATATAAAAATCCAGTGCAGATGGGGGTGATGTAATAAAGTAATCCTGTTACTTACCTGTCCTCATGCCCCTTCCACCGGGCTCCATTTTCTCCTGGCTTCTTTTATAGCCACATACTAACGGGAAGTACCTGCTCTGCCAATCAGCTACTGCAGCAGTGTCCCACCCCAGTCGCCAAAGTGAAATTGCAGAAGCATGAGGAGCAGGAGTAGCAGAAGGTCGTCGGGGATCCGTGAAAAGTTATGCTATGCTGCGGGGCACAGGGATTAGTAATTATAGAATTTTTATCATGTTCCCCCCACCCCCTGCCCTGGATATTTAGCATTCCCCAGAGTTCTCCTTTATTTTCGCTAGTGTTCCTGACTTTGCCTGTTTTCTGACTTCACTACTGTAGGTGTTTTCTGATTTTGGCACTTCCTTGATGGCCCTGAACGTAGAGCTAAATCAGAGCACTCAGTGGTCTTTTCTCTATAAAAGGGCAGTACTTTTACTATATGAGGCCACTAAAAGGCTACTTTTACCACATGAGGACAATGAATGGGCAATTTTACTTTTTAAGAGCACTGGGAGGGCACTTTTACTTCATGAGGGCCTAAGGTACACTTTAACTGTGTGGAGGTTACTATTACTACTGTATGTGCAGACACAAAATGGAAGACTGTTATTGAATGGAGGAACTAAGAGAGCTCTATTTCTACGTTGTTATTACTATAGGTGCACTCTTACTATTTATAGCACAAAGGACAGTACTATGATTGTTTGGTGCATTAATAACATCTAGAGCACTATTTTATTTTGGGTAACTTTAGGAGGGCACCAGAGACAAAGAATGGTACTGTTAAAGGGACTTTAGAATGGGAGAAGGTGAATAATAGGTAAGTAGGGTACTGGAAAAGAAAGGAGCCAAAGGTATCTGGGCACATACAAACTCTGGAGATACAGATTCTAATCTAGATGGAAAAGTGATGACAAAAAAGTCATTTTATTTTTATTTTTTGTGGTAAAGTAGTAATATTGGAAAAGTAGTAATAACCAGTTAATTTGTTTTTGGGTATTAAAATAATACATTGCTCATATGCACTTTTAAAAGGGTTGCCTTACAGCTCATTGAGGATTAACTTCCTGGCACCACTGCTACCAGAACATCCTGTGATGGGAAGCTTGCTGGAAGGTGGAGGTAGGAGGGGAGGAGGGACTCCATAGTGTTTCTCCACAGTGCTTTGCCCCCATGGGCTCAAGTTTTTGTTAAAAAAAAAAAAAAGGATAAGCTGAAGAGGAGAGAAAGCAGAGTGGAAGCACACACACAGATATTGGAGTAGAAAGGGGTAACTAAAACAACAGCCATAGATCACTCTTTCCCACTAACATCTGCCATTTTTCTGTAACTGCTGCAGAGATCTATCAGTGGCTGCTGCTTAATAATTGTCTTCTCCAATATCTGTGCTGCTTTGCTTTCTCTCCCCTAGCTGATTGGAGGCGGCGGTTGGAGCCAGAGGTTGTGCTGAGACTGGGATGGTGGTGGCTGGAAATAGAGGTTGTGAGGGGGGGCAGGACAGCAATGGCTGCACTCAGAGGTTGGGGAAGGCTTGAGCCAGAGGCTGTGCAGAGGGGCATGAAAACAACATCTGCAGGCAGAGGCTGTACGTGGAGGAGAGCCCTACTGTCCTGGGCAGGTTTGCAGGAGGGTCCCTTGTGACAGGTACAGCTGGCTAAAGGTAGCCGTGGCCTGCAGGTGAACAGCGGCGGGTGGATAGGAGCATGTTTGCTTCAAGACGCACTAAGATTTTTTCCCTAATTTGTGTGGGGGAGTGGGTCTTATAAAGTGAAAAATACAATAATTTGCATTATTTATGGAGCACTGTCTCAAAATAGGTCTCCATACACAGGGGCGTAGCTAATGTCTCCTGGGCCCTGGTGCGAGAGGCCAACTTGGGCCCCCCCCCCCTCCTTTCACGACCAAGTGATGCTATTGTTGTGTGTGTGTGTATATATATATATATATATATATATATATATACACAGTGGTGCCTTGGATTATGAGCATAATTCGTTCCAGGACCGTGCTTGTAATCCAAATCCACTCTTAAACCAAAGCAAATTTTCCTATAAGAAATCATGTAAATGCAGACAGTTGGTTCCACACCCCAAATATATTTATTATTCTGTACTGTACAGTAATGGAGAGGATGGGAAACACAAGGGCTGACAGAGACTGCAGGGAGCATGAAGGAATGAGCAGGGCAGATGTGGGCACATACATGCAGCACTCTCTGTCCGGGGAGAGAGGGGTTACAGCTATGGAGAGATTACCCCCCCCCCCCACAGTCCTGTCCCCTGATGTAAGCCCCAGCCTGAAGGGGATCTGCTATGATTTGGAAGGTGTTTAGAGTACAGTGCTGTAGACCCCGCTATGCAGGCCATGCCCCTTCTCCACTCGCGCTCCCACCCAATACAGGAAGTTCTTAAACCAAAGCAATGCTCTTAAACCAAGTCACAATTTTGAAAAACTGTGAGCTCTTAAACCAAAACGCTCTTAAACGAAGTTACTCTTAAACCAAGGTACCACTGTATATATATATATATATATATATATATATACACACACACACACACCAAGACAGATATTACCTATTACCGCCATACTGTTACCGACCAAATCCTGTATACTGAGACCAATATTACCAGTAATACCAGTATATAGGGAGGAAACATTACTGCCACACCACAACCACTACCATCACCACCATATTGTTACTGACCAAATCCAGTACACTAAATCACCTCATCCAGTCATATAGAGGTGGCCCCAGCTCTACACAGGTTCTATACACCATATACATTACTGTGTAGTTATATCAGGTGACTCACAGGAGACGTCTTTTCTGATCGGAGTTCTTTCCTTTTCATCTTCTTCTCCATCCGTCCTAGGCCGTTATGAGAACTTCTCCGAGCCACGAATCCACAGAATCTGCCAGACAGACATATTAGGCTCCACACTCTGACACCATCTCCATCTCTCTACACACTGCACATCTGTGCTGTCCCCTTTACACCCTCATTTAGTGGGTAGCCTGACTCTATGTGACCTCCTAATATATGCCCCCCTCTGTATTCCCTCTCCCCCTATGTTGCCCCCCCAAATAGATGCCCCCCTCTACCCCCTCCCTTATAGATGGCCCCCTCTACCCCCTCCCTTATAGATGGCCCCCTCTACCCCCTCCCTTATAGATGGCCCCCTCTCTCCTCACCCTCCCTTATGGATGGTCCCCTCTCCCCCCACCCTCCCTTATGAATGGCCCCCTCTCCCCCCACCCTCCCTTATAGATGGTCCCCTCTCCCCCCCCCTCCCTTATAGATGGTCCCCTTCCCCCCCTCCTCCCTTATAGATGGTCCCCTTTCCCCCCCTCCCTTATAGATGGTCCCCTTTCCCCCCCTCCCTTATAGATGGTCCCCTTTCCCCCCCTTTATAGATGGTCCCCTTCCTCCCTCCCTTATAGATGGTCCCCTTTCCCCCCCTCCCTTATAGATGGTCCCCTTTCCCCCCCTTTATAGATGGTCCCCTTCCTCCCTCCCTTATAGATGGTCCCCTTTCCCCCCCTCCCTTATAGATGGTCCCCTCCTTTCCCCCCACCCTCATAGATGGCCCCTCTTTCCCCCCCACCCTCATAGATGGCCCCCCTCTTTCCCCCCACCCTCATAGATGGCCCCCCTCTTTCCCCCCACCCTCATAAATGCCCCCCTCCTTCCCCCCCACCCTCATAGATGGTCCCTCTTTCCCCCCACCCTCATAGATGGCCCCCTCTTTCCCCCCACCCTCATAGATGTCCCCCTCCTTCCCCCCACCCTCATAGATGGCCCCCTCCTTTCCCCCCACCCTCATAGATGGCCCCCTCCTTCCCCCCACCCTCATAGATGCCCCCCTTCTTTCCCCCCACCCTCATAGATGCCCCCCTCCTTTCCCCCCACCCTCATAGATGGCCCCCCTCTTTCCCCCCACCCTCATAGATGGCCCCCCTCTTTCCCCCCACCCTCATAAATGCCCCCCTCCTTCCCCCCCACCCTCATAGATGGCCCCCTCAGTCCCCCCACCCTCATAGATGGCCCCCTCCTTCCCCCCACCCTCATAGATGGCCCCCTCCTTCCCCCCACCCTCATAGATGGCCCCCTCCTTCCCCCCACCCTCATAGATGGCCCCCTCCTTCCCCCCACCCTCATAGATGGCCCCCTCCTTCCCCCCACCCTCATAGATGGCCCCCTCTTTCCCCCCACCCTCATAGATGCCCCCCTCCTTTCCCCCCACCCGTACAGGCTGATAAAAAAACAAAACTTAACTCACCTGACATCGCGCTCCCACGTTGATCCTCACTCCTCCTGGTCTGTCCCCGGCTGTTGCGCGGCTGCCGGGGGTGTCGCGTCTTATCCCCGGCAGCGCGCGCATCCCAGAACTCCCTGCGCGCCGGAAACAGGAAGTCAGGGCCCAAGGCGCGCAGGGAGTTCTGGGATGCGCGCGCTGCCGGGGGTAAGACGCGACACCCCCGGCAGCCGCGCAGAAGCCGGGGGAAAGACGGAGCCAGTCTCTTGTGACCGCAAGCAAAACAATGCTTGCGGTCACAAGAGTGATTGATCGGGGGGCCCCGCGGGCCCCCCTTGTGGCGGGCCCGGTCGCGGCGGCGACCCCCGCGACCACGGTGGCTACGCCACTGTCCATACAGCTTGTCTCTTCAATAGGAAAAAAAAAAGTTTCTCCCTATCTACAGTATGTCTGCTTAGTGAAAAATAGCATGAAAGCATGTATGTTAGGAACCAGACAGCAGGACAAGACAAGACAGTGAGCCCTAAGCTCAGCCCCGCCCACTGTCCTCTACCTACTTGCCACTATCCGCCCTAAAATGGCAGCGAGCAACTGGGCGGCAGTCCCTGCACTGGCTAGGTGGAACACAAATACAAAACAGACAGACAAACACAATGAAGAATAGTCCACAATCCGGGTCACAACAGTCGGGCAGCAAAAGTACAAAATCAGGATCCAAAGGCGTAATAAGAAAACAGGCAATATAATCAGGGGCAGGCAGCAAGCAAGGGAGGACAGAGATACAAAGCAGTAGTCAGGAGATACAAAGAAACAGAATCCACAAGCAGGCAGAGACAAGTCAATAACCAGCAATGAGTGCAGAGATTGAGGTAGTTGTATAGAAGGCCAGGGTTCTGATCCAGAACATCATTGGACCATCCCCCTGAACTCCAAGCACAGACACCTGAGAACAAAACAGATCCACTGGCAGGAAGACCTGTCAGTCACAGCAGAACCAAAACACAGATTAACCCTGACATGGCCAGACAGAACTCAGCAGGTGAAGTCAGGTGTGTCTCGCAAC
This sequence comes from Dendropsophus ebraccatus, assembly GCF_027789765.1. Lineage (NCBI taxonomy): Eukaryota > Metazoa > Chordata > Amphibia > Anura > Hylidae > Dendropsophus > Dendropsophus ebraccatus. The sequence continues at coordinate 96,398,456 of NC_091455.1, read as the reverse complement.
TAAGGTGAGCATATAAACCAGTGTTCACACACTGCAAACAAAAACACAGAAACAGAAGACAGGAATATCAGCGCCTTCTCGGCCGCACAGCACGAGCCGAGGGGCGCATAATGCTCTGCTAAGATACCATCCTGACAGTACCCCCCCTTTTACGAGGGGCCTCAGGACCCTCACAGGACTCAACTTCACTTTGAAGATTGCCATTTGACTCCCATTCATCAGAAGAAGAGTCCATGGCATGGAGAACAGGTTTACTGACAGGACGAGCAGAACAACATGATAAATTCACATCAGATATGGGCAAATCAGTTACAGTAGGACTTGAAATATTAATCTCACATGAGGGTACCTGTGCGCCCAAGTGACCTTCCTGGGAGTCACCTGGACGCCGATGATCCGGGAGACGGTTAGCTTGCCGCTTGGGACGCTTGTGGCTGAAACTGATGTAATGGCCACTGTCACCACAGTAGTAACATAGACCGTTGTGTCTCCGGTGTTCTCGCCTAGTCCTGACATCCAATTGTCCCAGCTGCTTGGGCTCGTCCTCATGAATATCAGGGATATCAACAGAGTTTTTGACAGAGCAGGGGACAGAGGTCTTAGAAGGGTCAGAGCCTACTTTCTCCCTATGTCTGTCACGGAGCCTACGGTCTATGCGAATAGCCAAATTCATGGCCTGTTTTAGGGTGGAAGGATCTGGATGTCCTGTCCAGGCATCCTTAATGCCATCAGATAATCCCTGCTTAAATTTGCATCTAAGCGCAGGATCATTCCATCCGGATGGAACGCACCACTGGCGGAACTCGGCACAATAGTCCTCCACCGGTCGCTTCCCCTGTCTCAAAACTGTCAACTGTCTCTCAGCTGCTGCTCTGTCAGGGTCATCATACAGTAATTCCAATGCCGAGAAAAACTGATCCACAGAAGACAATTCTGTGGCATCTGGAGGCAAAGAAAAGGCCCACTCCTGCGGAGGTCCTTGTAAGAGTGACATAACTATGCCCACTCTCTGGCTCTCATCCCCAGAGGACCGGGGACAAAGTCTAAAAAACAACTTACATCCTTCTCTGAAGATTCAAAAGGCCCTTCTCTCGCCTTTGAACCTATCAGGAAGCTGCACTGGAGGTTCTGGGGGAGCAGCAGCAGATAGCATGGCATTTTGGCCCAGGAAAGACTCTACCTGCTGCACCCATTGTGTAAGGTCCAGAACAAGCTGATTGAGACTTTGCATTTGCTCAACCAGAGCTTCCATGGGGTCCATAGCAAGGTGGAGAGAAAAAAAAAAAGTAAGGCTGGTTATTCTGTTAGGAACCGGACAGCAAGACAAGACAGTGAGCCATTAAGCTCAGCCCCGCCCACTGTCCTCTACCTACTTGCTACTATCCGCCCTAAGATGGCGGCGAGCAACTGGGCGGCAGTCCCTGCACTGGCTAGGTGGAACACAAATACAAAACAGACAGACAAACACAATGAAGAATAGTCCACAATCCGGGTCACAACAGTCGGGCAGCAAAAGTACAAAATCAGGATCCAAAGGCGTAATAAGAAAACAGGCAATATAATCAGGGGCAGGCAGCAAGCAAGGGAGGTCAGAGATACAAAGCAGTAGTCAGGAGATACAAAGAAACAGAATCCACAAGCAGGCAGAGACAAGTCAATAACCAGCAATGAGTGCAGAGACTGAGGAAGTTATATAGGAGGCCAGGGTTCTGATCCAGAACATCATTGGACCATCCCCCTGATCTCCAAGCACAGACAGCTGAGAACAAAACAGATCCACTGGCAGGAAGACCTGTCAGTCACAGCAGAACCAAAACACAGATTAACCCTGACATGGCCAGACAGATCTCAGCAGGTGAAGTCGGGTGTGTCTCACAACAAAGGTGAGCATATAAACCAGTGTTCACACAATGCAAACAAAAACACAGAAACAGAAGACAAGAATATCAGCGCCTTCTCGGACGCACAGCACGAGCCGAGGGGCGCATAATGCTCTGCAAAGATACCATCCTGACAATATATCTATCAAAGACCATAGGGGACAGTACTGACAATAAAAACATATATACAATCATACCATTATTTCTAACTTTATTTTCCTGGAAAATTTGTTTATGTGTGTAATAAGAGGTCAGATCTTCCTGGCAGAAAGCTTAGGTTGTCAAGTGTTACAATAAAATTTAAAGCAAATCTGTCACCCCCTAACCACCTACTGAGTTGGCGCCACCGCTGCATAGATATCAGTAAACAAATTTAGAACATGCCTTTGTTGCCTGTGTCTTTTTTTTATTTACATAAAATGACCTTTATTGTGACTATAGAGTCAAAGAGGCTGAGCCTATCTTTTGTTGGGCACCGCTATGCCTCATTGTGCATTATGCATAGTGAACTTTGCTCCACCTCTTTTACACTATTCACAGCCCAAGAAAAGGTGTGTGTGTGTGTTTTTTTTTTTTTTTTTTACATAAAAACACAGGCAGGCAAAAAAGTTATTTTCTGAATGCTTCTATTGATATCTGTCCAGCGGTGTCACTAGCTCAGCAGACGGTCAGAGGGATACATGTTCACTTTAAACTAATACCATGATGATTTTTTTTTATTAGTTATTAGTAAATATTCAAACATTTTTCCTAATTAGGAATAACTATGCACCAGGCACTTAGAAAGATTTCTCTCTTGGAAATAAAAATGAGTACATACAAATAAAGTTAATTTTGTTTTAAATTCATATGCCATTTTTTTTTGGAACGAGAATGAACACTGGTGTTTTTTATTCTGTAATTTAAATGTTAAGCTGCCAGATGTGTGTCTCATGCTTCAAGAGTTGAAGCTTTGCATTATTTAGCATATTAAGATTCACAGAATTTAAAAAAGGGTTCCTTTATTGCCTGGAGGTTCTAATTAAGTAAACCTCAGCCTGATCCATGTAAAGCTTGCAATATGAAAGTATTCTCTTTTTTTCCTTCAGTCAGGCAGAGTGATATAATAAAGTGATACAATAAATATGAAAAATCCATAGATGATATAATTTTTCTTTTGCTTCAGGAATTAAACCTATCAGTTATTCTTAGAATATTTTAATAGCGAATAGCAATCAGAAAAGCAGAAACGTCTATGGCTTTCTTTTTTAATTGTAGTAATCTGCAACAATTGATTCATTTTAGCCATGAACAAAAGAATACAAACTATGATCTGTAAAACTGACATTAGCTCAGTAGCAATCCTTTGTTAAAATTACTTGAAAAGCACTAAATTGCTTTTCCATCAAAAAATGGGCCCCCGAAAAAGTTTGCATGGCAAGAGTCATATAGAATACAAATCACTTCCCTTACACTGTGACAATAAATCATAACAAGAATACAGGGCAGTTCTTTAGCCTTTTCTTAAAATATCAAAGGTGTCAAGCTTGTCCAGTCACACTTTAATAAGCAAAGACTTGGTTCAGGCATTCAAGTAAGTGTACAAATAATTTCATTTACCATGAATCGAAGTGAAAAATAAACCCTGATACTGTATATGAATGTGCTACAACTTATATATCTATATATATTATATATATATCAGAGAGAGAAAGAGAGTGATAGAGTATTATGCTAGCAGCTGCTGCTGTATCGCCAGGAGGGAGAGGGGAAACCAGAACAGTAATTCACAAGGCCATGTTCATATGGCGTAAGACACCGGACGTTCAATGAATATCAGCCACAGAAAACTGACATGTCAGTTTTTTGCGGTGCTGCTAGGGATATGAGTGTATAATGCTGAAACCCACGCAGCTGACCCTACCTACTTGCCTGAACTACCTATGGCGGTAGACAACTTGGCGATGGAGCCTTCCTGTTCCAGAATGAGAATTGTTAAATACCAATAGCAGAGAGTTAGGATAACATTATAAGAAAGACAGGAAGAAATACAAACAATGGAATTCGGGCTAGAGAATTGTCTATGGGATGCCAGGAACCCGTCCCAGGCATGATTGGACCAGATCCTGAAAACCTAGCCACACACAAGGAGGAACAGGAGAAGCAAGAGTGGCAAGAAAGAATGTCAATAGCAGAAAAAGAATAAAAATAACTGTTAGACAGCCAGTGGAATCTCAGCAGAGAAAGAAATGGGTGGTGGTATTGAATTACCCAAGCAGAGGAATAGACCTGTGTTCAGACAAAGCATAACAAGAAACAACAAAAGCACAAGATTGCCTCCGAACATTCTTCCTCTACCATACCTTATGGCAAAAGACACAAAAGTCTGAACTCTAGCTGTTGCTACAGAGAGTGAGAGGTACACGCATGGATTGAGCATGAAGAGGTTAAGGTAGGTGGTATGTGTCAAAGCAACATCTACAATGAATGCCGGGATCCAAGTATTCCCCAAAAATAATTATGCCCATAGTATCATTGCAACGAGTGGAGGCAGTGCTTCCGCGTAGCCTACACAAATGATGGTATTAAGCCGCACTAGGGAGCGGAGTCTAAGGGGCCGCTGGTCTTTACCAGAGCCCGCCGCAAGGAAGTATGGGCTTGCTGCGACAGGGGGACCCCAGGTCGCTACCCCTGGTGCGACTTACTTGTGAGGTGGCGCGCGCCCGCCCTAGGAGAAAGGGACGCACGCACCGGCTTAGAGATGCAGGGACACATGGGCACACAGACCGGGAGCCGGAGGAAAGACAGCAGCAGCCCAAGGGGACACATGTGAGCTGCTGCGATGGTCCGGGTGGTGAGTGGAGCGGGGGGCTGTAACGTGGGGAAAAGAGCGGGCCAGCCGGTGAGAGCGGGTGGCCGTGACAATCATGCTGCTTCTACTACCTTGTCTTCTACTCAGCCATCTCTTCCTCAGCAAAGTCAGACAGATAATGTTAAATACAACACGATTCATCAGACCAGACCCTATTCTTCCATTTCTCCAAAATCCATGCCTGATACTAAAGAAACCATGGTAGATAGTATTCCGAGGTAGGTACTTTGGCCATGGCTAAGCAGCCCCACACAGAACTGCCTTGGACTGTGTTATGACACCTTTGTGGGATCAGAACAGTTGAGCTGGCCGTCATTCTCCACAAGTTTGAACCTCAGTACCTCAGGACCTTGTAACTTCCTTGCAGACCTTATAGATGATTACATAGCCATTACATTCAGTGTTTTACTGGTGATTTTTTTCTATGACCTTCGTTAACTTTTCTTGTAGTTTCCATCTGGCCCAGACTGCTATACAGATTGTTCCAGTTCCACCTTTTGTCTGCAAGGTTTATTGGCATAAATCTTAAACTCCTGACTTTTCTAGTGCTCTCCCTACTTTTTCCCACCTCTCCACCCACTTAATAAATGATCCAGTTAATGCAAAGCAACCAAATACTCATTTGTCAGCTGACTGCATATATTATTCAGCAATAAAATAGTTTATGGCAGCACATTTCCCTCTGTAAACGTGAATGTGTAGCCAACAAAGTCAATGACCACACAAACAATATTACAGTTGTTTGTGCAGTCATTCCCAACTCTCCCAACAATTGAGATGTCTAAATGAACCTTTAAACAAAAGATGATAAACCTGTATCTAATCGATTAGCACTCTTATCAGACAGTTGTCTGCCCATCTAAATGTACTCTTAGGGGGCTTAAAAATGTCCTCACACGGCCGATTGTCCGCTGATTTATGTGAGTCAAACTATGTCAACTCTGCTTGGCAACCAATTATCTTCTTTCAGACAAAAGAACAAGCCTGCCCAACCAATCTAAACAGGCATGTTACTAGGAAAGGTAAGGAAGCTAGCATGGCACATATTTCCGTTGATAACGTAGCTTTATCCAGTTAAACCCTTTTGGTTTTTGTCAGTCTTATTTGATATATACCATCATACATCATCAAACATTAAATCATAATCATTTATTTGTTTAAAACTAGTGATGAGTGAACTTGTGAAAACTTCGGTTCGGTTCGATCCAGCAAACTTTCGTGAAGCTTGGATTTGTCCGAACCGAACCTAAAACGAACCTTGCTATAACGGCTGATTAATTGCAGCTACAATAGTGGGAGTCTGATAGGGTATAGGGTTTCGTTTAGTTGCAGTTGCTATCACAATGAAAAAAGTGGGGGAAAAAATCAAAGCACAAAAATAGTGGGAAAAAAAAATTAGCCAAGGTGTAAGTGATTACAAGGGACATAGGACTTAAAGTTCCTTGTACCCAGTAGGGTGGAAAACAGACATTTGACAGTGAAATCAGCAGCAGTAATAGTACTGAATTGGACTCAATATGGTTGAGAACAGACAATTGACAGAGGAGGAGGAGGCAGCAGCACTTGATTGCACCCAGGCCAGTATGATTGAGAAGAGACTATTGGAGGAGGCGGCACCACTTGATTGCACCTAGACCAGTATGGTTGAGAACAGACTATTTGAGGAGGAGGCAGTACCTAAATGCACCCAGGCCATTATGGTTGAGAACAGACAATTGACGGAGAAGAGGATGTTCAGCCTTGGAATGGTGGCCTGGGAATCCTCGCTGATGTTGTTTAGTGCACTTTCCAGAACACAGACGAGTGGGATGATGTTGTTGATCCCATAGTCATGCCTGATCACAAACAGAGTTGTGTCCCCCAAAGGGATAACAATTGACAGGAAATGTTCAAAGAAACCTCTGCACTATGAGGTTTATTACATGTGCCATACATGGTGTATGATTTAGCCCTCCCTGCTGCACTGCAGAGACAATGTTCCTCCCATTGTCAACTACAACACTTCCCACCGTTAGTTGATGCGGTGTAAGACATTTATATATCTCCTCCCTGATGGTCCAGAGGAGCTCCTGCCCACTGTGGCTTTGTTCACCCAGGCTCATCAAATGGAGGACAGCCTGAGAGCGCCGGGCCTGACATTGTTGGTAAGACACTGGGGCAGGTTGAACTGCAGTCAAAGCGGCGGATGGTTGCAAGCTGGTGGAGGCAGAACTTGTGCAGAACTGGCCCCCTAAAGCACAAGGGAGCTGACAGTGGCAAGAATGGGCCAACTTCCTGATGGTCTTTTGGGAGGATGACGGGCGGTAACAGACATGTACTGCCCTTGCCCATAATTAAAGGATCAGACATCAGGTGCACGGTCTTGGACACCAAGAATCCCAATGAGTCGCTAACATTTTTCTACACAACTGTGCAGTGATGTGAAAGTTGAGGGGACTTTTTTTCTTATCTTATACCCAAAGCAGAGTACATTTAATTTAATGCATTTTTTTTTTTTACATTTTTTATAGATGATAACAATTGTAGACACATGCTATATAGACCCCCACATATACTTACTATTATTTATTTACTTGTATCTCATGCCATAGTAGAGAGACACACACAAAAAAAATCCAGTCATGTATAATTACTATAATGTATCCATTAGGAGAAGCACTGTTTAGTGCTATTTATAAATTAATTGACAACCCTTCTTAAATGATTTGTTCTATAGACACATTCAGTTAAAACAAATAAAAGCTGCACACAGCAGCATATTTATAAGACCATGGAGCCTGAGGCACCCAAAAGGTCCTACTTCCCTATTGGAAAACATCAATATTTTATAATATTATGGAGGCCTTGCCGTTTGTTAAATCAGGGAGAAAATCAAAAGCTGTGTTGTAAACTAAGACTGTATAGTTTAAATGGAACCAATCAGGAGTATTTTGTCTATAACACTGTTAGCAGCTACTAATAGAGCAAAAACGCTAGTGGCCAGATGTTAGCTGAAAGTCTATGAAAGTTTATAAAATGCCATACATACTTGGCGTGTTTTTGGTGTGGTGTTTTTCTCTCCTCTCTCCTTTAAGGCTCTGTAGCAGTTTTTCAAAGTGTGGCATGCTGCGGGTATAGCTTTTTTTGCAAACTGGCATTTCTTTCCCATAGAGTTCAATGGAATCCTTCTGTTTGTCTGAAAAACTCATTTTTAATGGCCGTTTTTAGGCACAAAAGTTAACCCTTTAGGGGCTAGACTGTTCATTGGGGTTTAAACTTACCCTCCCGATTTGTGCGGCGTCATTCTTTAACCAATCAGTGGCCAATCAGTGGCTCAGCCAATCAGTGGCTGAGAAGGGACCCCGCTAATGCCAGGATTCCTGCAGGATTTAGTGGACTACGACAATGACCAGTATGACGAGTATTTCTGTTTAATAAAATAGTCAACAAGGGGTGTGGGGGTATTTTTTTTTCAATAAAAAAATTACTTGTGTATTGTATTTTCTTTCTTTACAGGCTTAGTAATGAAAGCTTTCTGATACCGCATCCATTACTAAGTTAGGGCTTACTGTTAGCCGGTAAAATGACTAACACTAACCACGCCATTGTAAACCCAAGACCCACCACCACAGGGGCACTGGGAAGAGCCAGGTACTGTTCCAGAGCTTTAAAAAAAATAGCGCTCCTGGACTGGACCATGGCTGGTATTACTATGCTGGGAAGTGTTAAAATAAATGGGCCTTGCCATCCTGGTACTACTAGGCTGCTGTTTTTTTTTTACCTGGCTGGTTATGGAAAGAAGAAAACCCTACACGCTTTTTATTTTACTTTATTTTTAGTAATAAGTAAATAATTTATTAAGCACAAATATCCACTGGTCATCAATCAACACATTTTACTGAATCTGACGCAATCCTCAAGATATCAGTGCTGTCTGAAAAACAATATGGAGAGACAAAAAAGGCAGGAGCAGAACACCCATCATTTTGACAGGTGTTCTGCTCCTTACAGTATGCAGCATCTTTGCAGACATTATTTGCAGCCACCTTTATAACAAGACGTTCTCCTTTCCCTGGGATCATAGCTTAAATGTGATTAATATAAAGCAGAAGCAAAATTGAACTGTTTTACAAACCTTTTTTGCAAATTTTTCTTCTAATATGTTTTACGGTACTTTCCTTAGAGGTCTCTTCCATCTGAAAAAAAAAACACAAAAAAATTTAAATTATCTATACACTATTAAGTACAATCAATGAAATATAATATAAGTGTCAGACCTGAAGAATTTGTGTTACACTTGTCTGTTGTAGTTTGTTTTTAAATTCATTCTGAATACTCCTTTCCTTTCCCTTCATTGCATCAAACTGTGTTTCCATATTGCTCATAGTACTGGGAATAAATTCTTTGTGAAGATTAGGTTCTTTTTTAAAAGAGGCCAAGGGTTGTCCTGTGAAGGAAATGACAAGCTGTGAAATGTAAAAAGAACAATTCCTACCACATGTTTCAGTACTTAAAGAGCACTAAGAAACTTGTCAAGCAGAATCACTGTGAATGCACCATGTCCATGTATTTTAGCTTTGTCAAACCTAATTTAGAAATGAGTGTAATGTACAAGTAACTATGCAAACAATCAATGGCAAATTCCAATATTAAACCATTCTTGAATATTAAAAAGCTATCCTAGAAGGAACTGCTTTTCAGACTACTCAAGCTGCAGTGTGTAATTTAACCCCTTAAGGACTGTGCTAATTTTTGTTTTTGAGTTTTCGTTTTTTCCTCGTGTATATAAGGCCATAGCAGTTGCATTTTACACCTACAGACCCACATGAGCCCTTATTTTTTGCATCACTAATTGTACTTTGCAATGATGGGCTAAATTTGTGCATAAAATATGCTGCAAAACGATTAAAAAAATTATATGCGCAGTGAAATTGAAAAAATAAAAACGCAATTCTTGTCCTATGGAAAAACTGACTGATGTTATATATGTTCCTCAAGTCGGTACGAATAAAACGATATGTAACATGTATAACTTTTATATTAATTGATGGCTCGTAAAAAAATAAAACCTCTTACAAAAACGTTCCTTAAAATCACTCTATTCCCATGCTTATAGCACTTTTATCCTTTGGTCTATGGGGCTGTCTGAGGTGTCATTTTTTGCACCATGATCTGTACTTTTTGTACATGAACTGCAACTTTTTGATTGCTTTTTATTACAAATTTTCTGGATTTGATGCGACCAAAAATGCGCAAGTTTGCACTTTGGGTTTTTTTTTTGCGCTTACGCCGTTTACCGTGAGGGATCATGAATTAAATAAATTAATATTTTGGGCGATTACACACGCAGCAATATCAAACATGTTTGTTTGTTTGTTTATTTATTTATTTATAAAATGGGAAAAGGGGGTGATTTGGACTTTTATTAGGGGAGGGGGTTATTTATTAATAAACACTTTATTTTGTTTTCACATACAGTAATTAGAAGCCCCCTGGGGGACTTCTATATACACAGCACTGATCTCCCATTGAGATCAATGCTGTGTATATAACAGAGCACCGATCCATCAGATCGGTGCTCTATTATAATGGTCTGCTGCAGACCATCTACATGGATTGCCGAGCCAGGATCTGCGTCATTCCGACGCTGAGCCCCGGCCGGCTCATTACAATGGATCTCCCCTCCGCGATCGCATCGCAGGGGGGAGATCCCCCACTAGACACCAGGGACAGCGGACACATATACTATTCAAATGCAGCTGTCAGCTTTGACAGCTGCATTTCATTAGTTAATTAGCCGGCCGCGGGGATCGGCCGTGGCCGCTAAGACCTGTGGTCCCTTTACATATCGACCGGGGACCCCGGGCTGCAGAGATGGCTCCCGCCGGGAGCCCTCTCTGATCCCCCTTAACGGCCACATGACGAGTATACCCGTCATGTGTCGTTAAGGGGTCAAGATTCCTCAGCTTCATCTAAACTACAGAGCAAGTTCCTCCTTTTAATCAATTGGTCTCAGACTTATTGTGGGTACTATTATAGTGATGAATAAAGGGTAGCTCCTAGCCGAGCAAAAGACTTATCAATTTTATTTATTATATGAATGTTCTTTGCTGTTCTAGTTTAATATTTGGTACAATATATAATAATTATAATTATTTCCTTATCTATCCAATATCAAATTGTTTCTATTTTATTTTGCCATATGCATTAAAAAAAAAACAATGGTTTGGCCCTTTAAAACATACTTAGCCTTTTCCTGATGGCTGCCCTGGGAGTGTGGTTTTACAATGATGTCTCTTATTTGCATACTAAGCCAGAGGTGAGAAGAAAGAGAAACACAGATTTTTTTTCTGACTATAAGTGGTACTACCACTACTAATTAGTTATTTGTGGTATCACAACTTTTTCTCTATTCACTTTCAAGGAACTGAGGTGAAATACCACACATAAACAGGGGACAGGAGTATCACTGTTTCTGGAAGACAATAGTAATGTTTTTCTAATGTTGGAAAACCCCTTTTATATATTTTTTTTCTATTTTCTAACCAGAAATTAAACCTTGTAAAGGCTATGTTCACACACTGTTCCATGACCTGGACGGTCTCTGAAAAGATCATCCCGGTTAATACTGCAGTACCGGCCAGATGATCTTTAGGGCCTCAAAAATCTGATGCGGGAGCATCCGTGCGCACCCGCATCAGAACTCCCTACTGCACACTATGGATTCTGCGGCCGGAGTTGCTTGCTACACTATGTGCACTGACAGAGTTTTCTACGTCAGCTATTTACTGAATAGCGGCTGCAGAAGACTGACATGTCAGTTTTCTATGGCGCCAGGAGAGATCCAAGCCAGAGCGTATACTATGTGTACGCTCCGGCCAGGATTCCATAGAGGCCAGGTAACGTATATTTTCGTATTAATCACAGCTTTTGTTGCAATCGTTGTCGCCGTTGTAGCAATTGTTGCAAACAAACGGCCGTACTTTTACAAAACTATACGTTGTGTGAACATGGTCTAAAAGTAAAATGCGACAGGGCACAAAAATGATAGGTTTTTTTTTTTCTGTCCTATTAATCCATCTTTTTGTACAAAAGAAGTCAATAGGAACAGGTTACAACTAGAGATGTAGTCTGTTGCATCCTGTCATACGAGTACCTGTTTTTCTAAAAGAACAGCCTCTTTCATTAGGATGCCATAACACAGTGTAAACATTACATACGTTACCATGCTGAAAAAGTTAATGCTGCCCTTTAGAAAGATGTCCACTTTGCCACCTTTATTTTGCCATTACTTTAAGTTTCTTAAATGGCACTTTTTTAAATACTGCAGACTTTAGTCCCTCTTGGCCAACAAATGATTTTTTTGCCAACTTAAAAAATATTTTTTGAGAGCAAAGATATAGAAATTCAGATTTTTTTCTGCTAATAAAATGAATCTTACAAAGAATATATGTCATTTTTTCAGTTCCACATCTCCTAAACTGTCAATTTCTCTGATAAGTAAATACAGTAACCACCAGAGAAAGTGGAATCTTTTTCTGGTCTCATAAGATACTGTACTGTATATGCAATTTTGAAAGCAACAAACATTTTTTTCATTGAACTGCTGAAGCAAAGATTTCAACTGCGTTTTCAACTCCCTCAGGGTTCCCTCCTCTAATTGTAAATAGCCGGAAAGTCATCAAGCAAGCATTTAATAAACTTTTAATTTGAAATGGATTACCACATGTTGTGTTTGTTTACCCATTATTAAATCTCTCAGCTACATATCATTGGCAAAATCGGCATAGCTTTTGCTTATATATTACAAAACAAACACATGGGGGATATTAGGATGCTGTCAAAATATATTTAGAAAGACCTAATGAAACTAATACATGGAGAGGTTGAATCATTTTACACAAGATATATATGTTATTCTTGAAATTGTTCAATAAGAAAATTGCATATGCTTTATATTAATTGACCTTGCACAGTTAATCTCGAACAATTTGCCCAGCAATCATGACATGCATAAAGCATCTTCAAAGTAAATGCCCACTTCCAGCCAGGATGTCATTATATAGGGCAGGCATCCAAATGTTTTATTAAGAACACTGCCTGCAAATTACAGCAGTAGTTTCTTGACTATACTTTTGTAAAATCTGCACGGAAAACATGAGAAAATGAAAAATTATATATTTTTTGGAATGTAGTAATTCCGAGGAAGAAAAGATTTACCTATAGTAAAAGGCAAAAGAAAAAAAACAGGAGATGTCCATATAGAGCTGTAAAATATAGTGAAAATATAGTGAAACATAGGAATGAATTCGCACATAAGATGCATGACTGATAGGTCAGAAAGTATTTTAAAAACGCAACCACAGTGAAAAATAAGTGGCACATAAATGTATGTTTAAGCTACTTTTTCTGAATTCACACAATAAGGCTATGTTCACACTGCGTATGATTCCAGCCATAGTGCGAACCGTGAATATACGCCCGTAGTTTTGAGGTTGATGCGTACGCTTGAACGTATACGATATACGGCCGCACAATGCACACTACGTATGAACTTATGGCCGGATCGTATACGGCGCCGTGAAAAATGAACACGACCATTGTTTGAGGACGGAAATGTTCCAACTCACGGCCGTGGATTTCCAGGCCGTCCCGTACGAAGTACTTATTTCAGCCAAATTGAACTTGATTTTTCGATCCAGAAGGTTCTGAGTGGTTTACGGGGCTGGGCGAAGATTTCCAAGTAAATGACCTGTTTCAGATCACTTCGAAACAAGCTAGGGAAGCATAACTGTACTACGGGCGTATGTTCGCGGTTCGTACGCATCCGGCCGCATGTCTATTTTTCCCACTTCCGTAGTTTCAGCCGCACATGTACGGCGGCGTACGAAATGCGGCCGGACTCGTACGCAGTGTGAACATCGCCTAAGGCTATATTCACACACCGTTGAAACAACAGCTGTCATTCAACAACAAATAATGGCCATTGTTTTATAACGCCCTTTCTTCATAAAATTGTTGTTTGTTATGGAATGATGGCTGTCCAATAAAAACAATCAACATTTTGAGAGTGTGTGAACATAGCCTTAAATGGAGTTTCGTCCTTTGCCTTTTCAAAGGCATTAACTACTACAGAAAAAATACCCCTGTGATTACAGCCAAGCAGTTAGTAGCAAGCTGTGCCTTTTACATAAGGGTCCAAGGACCAATTTTAGACTTACAGACTATGAATATTATGGTTATATCATTATATATCTTTCAACTAAAAGATATTTTTGTATCTGTATTACAGCTGCAGTGAGGCTGGAACTTACAGCCATGATATGGGTGCAAAACTATACGGTAGCCTAAAAAGGATGTTTATCTCTGACTAGAAAATGTACCCGGTGCTGCCCGGGTATAAAGTGTCAGTGTGTTAATTAGATTTGTTCTAATTTGCCCAGGAGGCCAAGCTAAACAGATTGTTTCATCTGAGTTAATCAGTGGAATTAGTGTATACCTGTAGTGCATAGTTGGAGGGGTTCTGTATACCCACAATGTATAGTTTTTAGGGGTCTCACATATCTGTAGTGAATAGTTGGGCGGGCTGTATACCTATAGTGTATAGTTGGGGGGGTCCTGTATACCTGTAGTGTGTAGTTGGGGGGGTATACCTGTAGTGTATAGTTGAGGGAGGTCCTGTATACCTGCAGTGTACAGTTAGAGAAGGTCCTGTATACCTGTACTGTATAGTTCGGGGGTCCTGTATACCTGTAGTATATAGTTGGTGCTGTATACCTGTAATGTATAGTTGGTGGAGGTCTTGTATACCTGTAGTTTATAGTTTGAGGGTCCTGGATACCTGTAGTGTATAATTGGTGGAGGTCTTGTATACCTGTACTATATAGTTAGGGGGTCCTGTATACCTGTAGTGCATAGTTTGAGGGTCCTGTATAACTGTAGTATAGAGTTGGTGGAGTTCCTGTATACCTGTAGTGTATAGCTTTGGGGTCCTGTATACCTGTAGTATAGAGTTGGTGAAGGTGCTGTATACCTGTAGTATAGAGTTGGTAGAGGTCCTGTATACCTGTAGTGTATAGTTTGGGGTCCTATATACCTGTAGTATATAGTTGCTGGAGTTCCTGTATACCTGTAGTGTATAATCACAAAAACTGAGGAACAGAGAACTCTTGCCACGGTGTGATTTATTTACAATGTTTAAAACAATGTAATATAGTTATAGTACGTCTTATAATGTACCAGAGATCGGCAGTCCATCGGGATGAATACGTTTCTCAATATATCGGAACACCTGGTACCATAATATTGCTCCACTGATAGCAACAGACTAGTATGTGAAGCCTACAACATGAAGCATAGAAAGAGGTTACCATGTATCCGGTGTCCCTTTTAAGATTTCATCCTTTGGCTGCATCTGGTTCCTTGGGCTCTTGCTCAACGCCTTTCCTGTGCATCCAGTCACAATCGTCAGGAGCAGGTGAGCGTAGTGGGTACGGTACATCTGCACGGCTCTGATGTCGGCCTATGGGGTCCTGTATATCTGTAGTGTATAGTTTGGGGTCCTGTATACCTGTAGTATATAGTTGGTGGAGGTCCTGTATACCTGAAGTATATAGTTGGTGGAGGTCCTGTATACCTGTAGTGTATAGTTTTGGGGTCCTGTATACCTGTAGTGTAAAGTTTGGGGTCCTGTATACCTGTAGTATATAGTTGGTGGAGGTCCCGTGCACCTGTAGTGTATAGTTTTGGGGTCCTGTGTACCTTCAGTGTCCTGTATACCTGCAGGGTCGTATTTACCATTAGGCACCCATGGTCTGGTGCGAAGGGTAGCACCTTGCAGAGGGGCAGTACCCTTCCGTTCAGACTTGCCAGAAAATCTGGTGTCTTTTCGAGGGGGGTATGGCGGTATTGGTCAGGTCTGGTATGGCAGTGTTATCAAGTCACAGTATGGCGGTATTGGTCAGGTCTGGTATGACAGTGTTATCCAGTCACAGTATGGTGGTATTGGTCAGGTGTGGTATGACAGTGTTATCCAGTCACAGTAAGGTGGTATTGGTCAGGCCTGGTGTGGCGGTGTTATCCAGTTACAGTATGGCGGTATTGGTCACGTCTGGTATAGCAGTTTTTTCCAGTCATAGTCTGGTGGTATTGGTCAGGTGTGTTATGACAGTGTTACCCAGTCACAGTTTGGCGGTATTGGTCAGGTCTGGTATGACAGTGTTATCCAGTCACAGTATGGCGGTATTGAACAGGTATGGTATGGCAGTGTTATCCAGTCACAGTATGGCGGTATTGGTCAGGTCTGGTATGGCAGTATTATCCAGTCACAGTATGGCGGTATTGGTCAGGCTTGGTGTGGCGGTGTTAAATGTGATGTGTGGAGCTACTGTATTACCTACCTATCCTGATGCTAATTGGTGAGTGAGGATGGGGCACCTTCAGGTTTAGTGATTAGGGCAGCAGCAGCTGGTAATACTGTCCTGTGTACATGTACTGTATAGATGGAGTAGGGGGTCCTGTGTACATGTACTGTATAGATGGAGTAGGTTGCCCTGTATATACATGTACTGTATAGATGGAGTAGGGGGTCCTGTGTACATGTACTGTATAGGTGGAGTAGGGGGTCCTGTATACATGTCCTGTATAGATGGAGTAGGGGGCCCTGTGTACATGTACTGTATAGATGGAGTAGGGGGTCCTGTATACATGTACTGTATAGATGGAGTAGGGGGCCCTGTACACATGTACTGTATAGATGGAGTAGGGGTCCTCCCCTCCTGTACATCTGGCAGGGACGGGACCTTCGCAATAACCTTCCCGGGCACCCAATGAATCTGTGTGCCAAATTTGGGGTCAAACTGTTCAGGCGTTTGGAAGTCTATATGGGACAGACAGACTTTTATTTTTATGATATAGATATCTCCGGCCAGTGTCAGGCTATGTACAGGTAAGGGGAATAATAACACCAATTTTCACACCAGTGGAGTTTGCATTAATAGACTGTAGACTGTAAAATGGAGCTAATGGTAATCTATCAGGGTATTTGCATGATCCATATTATCATTTATTTTACAAAGGACAGGTCTAGGAAACAGCCCATTAGTATTTATTCTATGGGTGCAATACTGATGAATTGCTGATGACATACTGGTGGTACATCCATATTGTCAGATCTGTATTATGGATGTATACTCATATGCTCATGTGAAGCAGGTTTAGTCATACAATTGCAAGAGGAATAACATAGGAATTGCACAAAGCAGAGTTTGCTCCAGAATTCCTACAGTATATTACAGAGAATACAAGTATTTACTGAAACAGACATGTCAGGAGAGATGACAGATCTTCCATAAAGAGCTAAATGGGAAAACATAAAAAAGACAGATCTGTCAACAGCAGCATGTTCTAGTTCTAGGTAGTAACTGATTTTTTTTCTAAAGAAAAAAAAGAACGTAAAAAAGAAAAATGAACTTTTACATTTTACAGCTATAAAACCAAGGTTTTATTAACATGCTACTTTTTTAAATAAACCATTAATGTAAAGAATACTGTACCATGAGAGTAAGTGAAAAAAAGACTTGATTGTGCCTTCTGACTTTGGATTGATGTTGTGCAATCATTTTGTATTGATGGATTTTGCACCTCTTCTTCAGTGCCTACTTTCTTATCATCGTTGTTAGAATATGTAAGAAATTCTTGAGGTAGCTGAACAAACGTGTCATACTGTTCACTTGTATACAATGGAAGTTTTACAACCTAAAGTGAATACAATGAAATAAAAAAAAAAATGAATAAACATTACTAACATGGCATGTTAACTGGATGTGTGTATGTCTGATTGTTAACTCTGCTGCATCTGTATTTGAATGGCCTTGCATAAGAGGTACAGATGCAGCAGAGTTACAGGGGTTATCCGGGGACCAGAAGGCTGCTAAAGCCTTTTGCTTCCTGGCGCTGAAAACTTCAACCTCCTTCCAAGCCGTGAAGGGGCAGGTCCTAATCAATCTGTGGGGACAAAACCATGCCTGCGCGTGATGTCCAATAGCTGCACAGTGTAACCACAGCATCAGAGTCACTGTGCAACTATTGGACATGGGCATTGACTTTGCCCGCAGGCAATGATATAGACATAGACCTGCCCGTCCACAGCTCCCAAGGAATACTTCTGAGACGTGAAATTACCAACTAAGTCTGACTGTGAATTCTGCTATATCTGTTACTAAACTAAAAATGCAACATTTTATGAAAATAATTGTTCAGATTTATCAATCTGTCTGAGCTGTGGTTGGTTGCCATCACACAGAGGCACAGAGAAAAACTGGCGGAATCCTCTGACGCAGAATCCCGCCAGCCTCCCTGTCATAATAACAGTCCTCCACGCCTTTCCTCTCTGGAGGCATGTCCATTCTTCAGCGTGGACAGATGCGGAGAGAGGAGGCGTGCCAGACAGTTTTGTTCTGTGTGAACGGAGCCTTCGACAAAAAAAAATCGTATCTTATTGTGCATTTACACAGAAAGATTTATCTGACAGATTTTGGAAGCCAAAGCCAGGAATGGATTTGAAAAGAGGAAAAATCTCAGTCTTTCCTTTATGGCCTGCTCCCTGTTTGTAGTCTGTTTCTGGCTTTGGCTTCAAAAATCAGTCAGATAAATCTCTGTGTAAATGCACCATTAGGCTATGTTCACACAAAGTTTTTTCAACTCCATTTAAAACGACGTTGGCCATTTTGAGTCTAAAATAACGGACATCATTTATCTGCCTGGCCTCCCCTTAGTTCAATGACGGCTGTTGGTTCATTATTCTAGTTTGGGTTACTAATTGCCCTTTTGGTGTGTCTTAATTGAAAAGTCCATTGAATTTAATAGTAAAAATGGAGAAAGGGTGGTGGAAAAAGAAAAACTCTGTGTGAACAACTAAAAATGCCCTCTGTTTGCAAAAGACGTCCGAAAATAATGATCATGTTCATTATTTTGATGTCTGCAGTAAAAATGTCCGTTATTCAATACATTGTGTGCATTGGACATCCATCTTCCCATTGACTTCAATGCATTGCCATTGCGCTCAGTTAAATCGCGACAAAAACTGACTTTAAAAAAAAAAATATATATTAAAATCTGTATTTTAGCAATCTAGATTGCTATATCTGTATATCAACACTTATGTGAAAACTGTTGTATTAGTTAATGTTATTAACAGTATGAATTACCTCTCGGGTGGATCTGTAGGATGCATACCTGAAAATATAGATTACATAGCCAGTTATCCAAATCAGCCATGATGAGATCCTCAACTTTGGCAAAACGATCAATCCGAGAGTCGTAATGTCCTCTTAATAATGGACACTTAAATTTACCTTCTAGGACAATTAAGTTGTTATCACAAAGTGGGAAAATCCCCCATCCCACTGCTCGATCCATATAAGTGTCTTTTCCATGAAGTAGGTACAGTTCAAGGAGCAAAGTCATTCCAGACTTTATTTTCTTTTCAGTGGGCAGCAGCTAAGAATGTAAACAGGAAAGCGTTACTCGGTAATTAATGCAAGCTGAGAGCTTCGTCCAAAGCTATCCAGCTAGAAAATTATTAAAGTGCAGAGCCACACACATCATAGGAAACTCAAAATGCGTTTTTGTCATAGGTTCCAACATTACTTGTGACAATCACTCTAATTTTATCATGCCTTATATCTCAGCCTTCTATAATGGCTTCATGCATCCTTCTATTTAGTAACAGTTTAAAAAATCTTACATTTACTTTCATGATCTAGACATCAGGAATGAATTATTGCAGGTATAAGGTCAAAATCCAAATATGCATGAAGCTTATTCAAAGATTAGAGTAAATGTGTTTTTCCTTTACTCTTATACTAGCAAGAAATTAAGGTACAAAGATTTATTTTGTGAATGATTTGGTTATATAAAATGGTGTAGTAGCATATAAGTCTGGGTTCACACTGCGTTTTTGCAATCCGTTTAACGTATACGTATTACGGATGCAATTGTGTGTCATCTGTTTGAATCCATTTTTCCACTGACTTCCATCATTTAAAAAAAAAAAAAACGGATCGAAATGGATGTGTTTTTTTTTAACGGACACAAAAGTAGTGCTTTTCTGTCTGTTAAAAGTAACCAATTAACAATAACAGATACCTGTGTGAATGATTAATATTAATATAGGTTAAAGGAAGTGGGGGTGGAGGAGAGTTGGAGTTTAGGGAATAAAAGATCATAGGATGGGTGCCCTGCGGGTTTAATCCACACAGGATTGTAAAATATTAATGTATTCGTGTTTTAGATGGTTTTGGGTTACTATAGTAACAATGTTATTCTGGGTTGGGGGGGAAGGGAATTGGGAGGGAATTAGGCTCATTGATGTTTACTGTGGTAAGAGGAATTGATTTCCTTTGTTAACTTTTTATAAGGATATAAAATAAAAATTTCTAAAAAAAACCCCAAACAATAACAGATACGTTGTCGGATTGCAAAAACGCAGTGTGAGCCCAGCCTAAGTTTCCACTAGACCATATTATAGACATTATGACAATGTAACCATTGAATATAGATATATTATTCACTAAAATTTAAAGCGACCCCTGCAGGTCCCTATAGCTTGTGCTGACAGGTGGGGGTAAGTCACTCACCTCCATCCTGTCGGATCGGCAATCCATGTATAGAGTCTGCTCTCAGGCAGGCTCTATACATAGATTGCCTATAACACTGATCTATGCTACGCTATGGCATAGCATAGATCAGTACATGCAATCTATTGATTGCATGTTTTACAGTGATAAAGTGTTAAAAATAGGTGTAATTAACAAAGTTTTTAAAAGTATTAAAAAACCCTTATAAACCCCTCCCAATAAAAGTTCAAAATACCCCCTTGCCCAATATAAAAATAAAATATTAAAAACTAAATAAATAAATAAACATATTACATATCGTAGCGTGCGGAATTGTCTGATCTATTAAAATATAACATTATTGTTCCTGCACGGTGAACAGCGTAAACGGAAATAAAAAATCCAGGATTGCTGATTTTAGTAATATTATATATTATATATCAGAAATTTTTTTAATTAATTGACAATTTAAAAAAGACATGTGGTCTGTCCAAAAATTGTTATATTATTCTGTAGTCTAAAGTACCTTGATTCTAATTGTGTTTTTACTATGCCACCCAGGTCTCAAGATATAAGGGTTTTACTATTTAATTGACTAAATGTACTTTATAATACCATCTAATAAAAAGGGTGAAGAATAGGGATAAGCAAACCTGACAATATTTCAGTCAGTCCTCAGGCTAAATCCACCTTCTCCAGGCAGCAGAATTCTAATGCTGTTTGTTTGAGCTTGTGTGAATCCGAACTTTCGGCAGGTGCACTCTCCTCTAGTGAGGAAATCTTGCAGCAAGCAGCAATGGTATTAGTGATCTGTAGCTATAGCCATTTTTTTCCCTGAAGTTGTGTTCACGCGCTATACAAACAATGGCTGTTCCACGTGAACGGCCGTTGTTTAATGCTAATTACACTCGTAAGTAGTGTTAAACAATGGCTGTTCTTGCGGAATTTCCATTGTTTGTATAGTGTGCGAACATAGCTAAATATGATATAATTAGAGATAAGTGAACTTTTCAAAAGTTTGAAAAGTTGAGGGACCAATTCTGGATGTACATCTTAACTACAATTATTGTGGACAGAGGTTTTTCGGGGGGGATCAGAAAGAGTGAAATATGATATTGGGAGCTCCCCTAGGGTTGCAATCCTAGGGGATGATAGTAATGTTAAGCTGCCAAACACTGTTATTATTGGTGAGAAATTGTCTTGCAGGGAGTGGCAAGGGTGGTAAAGTGTTGTTTAAAATTCTAGTATACATTTTTTTGTCAAATAAATAAACTTAAAAAAAAAAATACATTTATTGTCTGTGTGTAGTTCTACACTTAAGTCCTTTTCTACTTACTGTCCCTCAAGATGAACTTCTTCTAACACCTACAGTCTTTAAAATGGCCGCTGAAGCTATGCACATAGGCTTTTACAATGGCTTTGACATTACACCTTTTCTGCCTCCTCATAATTCTTGAAATGTATGATGCACATGAATACTCATGAGATTCGGCTTTGTACATAAAACTAACAAGTCTGTATTAGTTGTTTCCTTCATTCTTTATGTTAAATACTTTGTTTTATGAGCCTTTTCATTTTTAATTTCCTAGCACAATGAGTATTGGTCTTTAACACTGCTAATGATAATGCTAGAAATTGTTGTTAAAAACTGTAGACCATGAAGTCTTGTTTTTACTTTTAATTACATACAACAATTAATTACTTTTTTTTTAACTGTTCTCCATTACCTTCTCATTCTAAAGTCAATGACATATGGTCACTTTAACCCTTTCAGGACTAGGCTGATTTTGGCCTTAATGACCAGGGCTTATTTTTCAAATATGACCTGTCTCACTTTATGTGGTTATAGCTCAGTGATGTTTTAACTTATACAAGTAATGATGAGATTGTTTTTCCATGACATATTGTACTTAAGGTTGGTAGTAAATTTTGACCAATATTTTTCCAATTTTTTTGTGAAAAATGGCCACATTTCATGAAAAATGGCAAAATTATCGTTCTCCTAAAATTATCTGTGCTCATCGTGCAGGTTAAATCATGTGATAATGTTATTGCCAGTTTTGTTACAGATGAAGCAATACCAAATATGTGTCCTTTATTTTCAAAATTGATGCTTTGGAATAATGGAATATTATGTGAAATGGGGGTTGTGTGTGTTATTTTTTTCAGTTCATGGTGATGCTAGGGGATTATACTAGCTGATTGCAGGTATAATACACTGCAGTTCCAATCAGTATTGCAGTGTATTATGCCTGTCACTGTTACTCTAATAGGCATAGCAGATTAGACACTGTCTTATGGCAGAGCCTGATCAGCTACCATAGCCAGAACATCGGAGGGTTTGGTGAAGCCTGGTCCCAACACTTGCGGTACGAGTATCAATGACAGTCACAGATGGCACGGGCACTGATTCTGTGTCCATGCTATTCTGTGTATGTTAATTAATGTCGCTGCAGCATCAGGCATAGGCAGGAAGGGGTTAAACATGCTTTCAACTTATTCAAGATTTTGGTAATAGTTTGTGCACCTGCTGATAGGATACAGAAAGTATACAAATTAAGATGACTTTCACACAGAAGTATTTCAGTCAGTATTTTGTGTTGTATTTATATGCTAAAACAAGGAGTGGAAACGACATAAAAAATAATTATAATGGAAAAAACTTGCACCTCTTCTTCGTTCTAGACCCACACCTAGTTTAAACTTTGAAATACTGATATAAAGTACTAAGAAAAAACTGTCAGATGAAAGTGGCTATACAAACATTGCTATTAACTCTTATTCGTCTACAAACAGCATATTTAAGGTCCTTTAGATGGTCTAACTGATGCCAGAGCTTGTTGATTTACTTTTATTATATTGCATGGGTACAATACTGAATGGGCACATCCACCAACAACTGTGGATGTGCCCACTCAGTATTGTACCTAGGGTTAGTTTCACACAAGCATAAGTTTGTCACACTTCTGCACTGATATTTCTTCTAAGGCACATGGACATAATATAGGTACAGAAATGTGCCCATAGTACACTTGTGTGAAACTATCCTTAAAAGTACCTGTCATTATAGGTAAAACATTGACACATCATCAGACATGTCAAAAGTTATTGATCGCAGTGGGACCTGCTGCGATACAGAGATACAGCTGTGTAGTGAGCGTGACAGAGTGCTCCACTCCCCGGTCGGCTGAAGATTTTGCCTCTTATAAATAATTTCAAGAAAAACTATCTGCGGGTTCGTGCATGAGCTTGCTGATAATTCTCAGTAACTGTTTACTTACACTTCCCGGTATTGGTCTTCTGAAGCTTGTTAGTCCCGCAGTTTTAATGAAATTCGATCCTATAAAAATATGCAAATTAACTTTTGGGATTTGGGACCTTCCTTTGCCCCAGAGCACCATTTGTCTCAGGTAATCACACCTCCTGATGCATATTCCAGCCTACCTGCCTATGCATATACCTGAGAGGGCATGAGCATCTGAGCCAGCAGGTGGGCCAAACAGTGCTTGGGGGGCCAAGGAATGCCCCAAGTGCCCCTAATGAGTTAATTTGCATATTTTTATAGGATCGAATTTCACTAAAATCATGGGCTTTACAAGCTTCAGAAGATGCTGTTAAGAGGAAGTGAATAGCTACCATATGTATGAACCTGCTGATTGTTTTTCTTTAATAAATTAAACTTTCTAAGATTGGCAAAAAGCAATTGTTTTGTTAATGCTGCTTTTGTTTTGTTACTACCCTGTTACCCACTCACTTTTTATATAAAATGTTTCTATTCTTTCCCGGAGCTACATTCTCTACAAAGTTTCTGCTCTAGTTTTTGTAAAAACACAGTGTATTTGGCACTTATTAAAATCATTTCCATTCTCAGACGGATGCTGACATACAGAAAATAACCTCTTAGGAAGTGGCGGTCTCATCATCTTTCAAAAATGAATACCTCAGGTCATGTTAATCAATTTCTGATATATGTAGTTTGCAGAAAGCACTTCTGGGAAAGGAAATGTGGGCATGACTAATAGTGACAAGCATATGAATCCCATTCTCCATACATTTTAGAATTGGTCCATTCTAGAAGACTTTACCTTCTGAAGTATTAAAGAGGCCTTAAATAAAAAAAAATAAAATCAAGCACTTTTTTCTTATTCCTTCAAGCATAAAAATTGAATCACATTAATTTTGAAAGAATACTATATTTTAAACTCAAAGATGAAATAGCTGTACACCTAGTGACTACATGATAAGTGTTCTAAAAACTGCAAGAAAGGGCAGTAAATTTTTCACAGCATGTGCACATCATTTATAACATTATAAATGTGTGGCGCCCTTTATATAATGAATAATAGAGCAATGGCATGATTTACATAGTGGACCTTCATTAATTTTAACATCTGAATTCTGCTTAGTTTTTTTTTTCTCATTAAAAAGCTATAAAGAACGAAATTATTGTATTGGACCCATTATAAGAAAGTCAGTATCATTGAACATGACTTTATACATATTGTAGCCAGGTGCAATATGAAAATATAGCTTTTGTTAAAAAAAAAAATTTAACCCCTTTAGGTCAGCCATGCCCAGAGAAGTTAAAATGTAGTGGTGCCTTGGATTACAGGCATAATTCGTTTCAGGAACGTGCTTGTAATCCAAATCACTAAACCAAAGCAAAACTTCCCTTAAAAAATTTATTCTGAATAACATGTAGGACAGATGAAACAAACATTCAGAAACAGCAGAATATATGATATTATAAGTTACTGTACAGTAATGGAGAGGATGGGAAACACAAGGAGTGACAGAGACTGCAGAGAGCATGAAGGAATGAGCAGGGCAGATGTGGGCACATACATGCAGCACTCTCTGTCCGGGGAGAGAGGGGTTACAGCTATGGAGAGATTACCTCCACAGTCCTGTCCCCTGATGTAAGCCCCAGCCTGAAGTGGATCTGCTATTATTTGGAAGGTGAAGGAGACTTCCTGGGTACAGTGCTGTAGACCCCGCTATGCAGACCATTCCTCTTCCCCACTCACCCTCCCACACAGTACAGGGAGCTTATAAACCAAAGCAATGCTCTTAAACCAAGTCACAATTTTGAAAAACTGTGAGCTCAAAATCCAAGTTACTCTTGAACTCTTAAACCAAGGTACCACTGTATATATATATATATATATATATATATATATGTGTGTGTGTGTGTGTGTGTCAAAGGTGTGGAGAGAATGACTGATATTGATAAAATGACGAACACCAGCAATTATACTGGTATCCACCATTAACAACTTCAATGCTGCAATCTATAGCAGTGGCTTTATTTGTGACACCACAGTTCAGATACCGAGCAAAGTTTGAATTCTGGACGTTACTTCCAGGTAAATTTTCGCTTGAATACCATGGTATTATTGTACTCAAGACTGGGTGCCCGAAAACTGTGCCCGAACACCAGATCTCAGCGGCTGGCTGCGGGCGACGGGCGGTTAACTCACATACAGCAGGATGTCAATCCCGCTGCGAGTATGTGCTTTTACGAGTATGTGAAATCCGCTGCGAATCCAGTACATGTGAAGGCACCCTAAATCCTCCCCACCGCAAAATCCTGCGTATAGCCTTCAATTTAATTTTTTCCTATAGATGTTGTCAATGTATAACTTTATAGTAGCATATATCACAATCACATTCTTTCAGAATCATTTTCTCAATCATGCCGCAGACATTTCATGAAGTTTTAAATTACTCGGTGAGGGATCCTAATTAGATTTGAGCGAACCTCAAGCATGCTCGAGTCCATCCGAACCCGATCGTTCAGCATTTGATTAGCGGGGGGCTGCTGAAGTTGGATAAAGCCCTAAGGCTATGTGGAAATTATGGATATAGTCATTGGCTGTATCCATGTTTTCTAGACAACTTTAGAGCTTTATCTAACTTCAGCAGCCACCGCTAATCCAATGCCGAACGGTCGGGTTCAGATGGAGTTTCGCTCATCTCTAATGCTAATTATATGAACATGACAGGTTTACTCCAAATATTATTTCCTCATAGCATGCAAATGCACACATAAGCATTAAAGGGAGCCTGTCACCCCCCTGTGCCGGGGTGACAGGCTCCCGACCCCCGTTAGAGCCCCCTATACTCACCTAATCCCGCCGGGTCCCGCTTCTGGATCCGGTCGGGTGACGGAGATCTCAGCCGCTGCAGCCCGGCGCGCGCTGAGAGATGAGTCCAACGCTCATAGAGAATGACGGAGCGCTGGACTCTCCTGTCATTCTCTATGGGTGTTGAACTCACCTCTCAGCGCGCGCCGGGCTGCAGCGGCTGAGATCTTCTTCACCCGACCAGATCCAGAAGTGGGACCCGGCAGGATTAGGTGAGTATAGGGTGCTCTAACAGGGGGTCAGGAGCCTGTCACCCCGTCACGGGGGGTGACAGGTTCCCTTTAAGTAAAACTGTTATGTAATCTAATGAAAAGAGATGAGCAAACCTTGAGCACACTTAGGTTGGTTAGAAACCAAACACTTTGGATAATTTGATTACAGATGGCTAAAGAAGGATGCAGCCTTAGGGAGTCCTGAAAAACATGGATGCAAGCTTCAGCTGTATCAACTGT
Source organism: Dendropsophus ebraccatus (assembly GCF_027789765.1). NCBI lineage: Eukaryota > Metazoa > Chordata > Amphibia > Anura > Hylidae > Dendropsophus > Dendropsophus ebraccatus. Next base: position 96,371,531 of record NC_091455.1, on the reverse strand, counting down.
TTTTAGTCAGCCTTAGGGCTGCATCCAACTTCTTTTAAATTGTCTGAAGCAGAAGGCTTGGTTGAACCCTCATATCATTTGCTCATATCTACTAATGATTACTAATATTATAGCATCTGCCAAACCAGATTATTTTACAAAAGTGAAATTACTTGGTGACAAAATGACTCACTCATTTCTTATGTTAAACTTTGCCCCAGGTCTGCAATCTGTATATAATAGAGATGAGCGAACCTCAAGCATGCTTTGGTTCATCTGAACCTGAACGCTCTGCTTTTGATTTCCTGTGGATAATAAAGTTGGATGCAGCCCTAGGGAGTCCTGGAACCCCAAGATTCCAACAAAGAATAAAGTTAACTTGTCTTTTATGCCACTAGGTCAGGATGGAAACACACACAACAGTTTTTATGCAAACTGCCACTGCAGTTTTGGTGCCAAAACCTGAAGAAGATCCAACAGGAAAGAGAAGTACGAGCCCTCCCTTCATATTTTTCATTCTATTTGAATTCACTTCTGGTTTTGGCACAAGAACTTTAGTGGCAGTTTAAATAACAATAAAAAAACAGCGTACGTTTCAAGCCTCAATACCATAAAAACAATTGGCACAAAATAACAAATTGCTTTTTTTAACCACTCCCCCCCAAATAAATAATTAAATAAATAAATAAATATTTGAACACATTATGTACCTGAAAAAAATCACATACAACTTGTTCACAAAAAACAACCCTTTGTATGACTACATCGATAAAGTAAGTAAAAATAAATGGCTCCCTGAAGGCAGTAATGATAATTTTTTTTAATCCTGATTGCACAAAAATACTTTAAACTTTAAAAAGTAGTTCACTTTATGCTTTCTAAACTTACTGTGTGTACAGTATGATTTACAGTCATCTCCACATCATAGAAGCAACCTTTATGGTATACAGGCAAAGTTGTTTCAGCCCAAAGGTTATCCTTGACTTTCGACCAGTAAAGAGTATGTCCTCCAGGACGACTGAGAAGAGAAGTTCTGAGTACATAGTGGCCCTTGGGAATCTTGTCTTTAACTCCACGCAAACATTTCAGTACAATTTGAATAGGCTGGGGTCTATCTGACCATCCAATCTAGATTAGATAAATATGAATTTACAATAATATTATTTAGAGCCAACAGATTTTGCAGCACTTTACAATTCTGGGGGATACATACATAGACAAAAATCAACATACACATGTAGCTATCAAGCCATACATGAGGAGGGAGGGCCCTGCTTGTAAGAGCTTACAGACTATGAGGAAGGGGTTGAAGACAAAAGGCAGAAAAGCAAAAGAGTGGGTGAACCAGTCACCGACCAATGCCTGCATGCTTCCTAAGGTCTGAATGCTTAAGTGCTTGGCGTTTGTGTGTGTGTGTGTGTGTGGGGGGGGGGGGGGGTTCAACTTAGGGAACTTGATGAGCCTGCTTGAAAGGATGAGTTTTAAGGGCATGTTTGAAACTTTGGGTATTAGAGGTGAGCCCTACATTCTTAGGTAATTCATTCCATAGAACTGGTGCAGCTGGTGTAAAGTCCTGAAGACAAGAGTGAGAAGTGCAGAAAGTGCCAGAGATTGTAATTTACTTCCATTAAAAATCTCAAGTCTTCCAATACTTATCAGCTGCTGTATGTCCCACAGGAAGTGATATTTTTCCATTCTGTAGAGCAGGAGAGTTTTCCCATGGTTATTTGCTGTTACGCTGAAAAGTTTGTGTCACTGACAGAGGTGGCAGCAGAGACCATTGTGTTAGACTGGAAAGAATACACCACTTTTTGGGAAAAATACACCACATCAATATAGGGGCAGGACAGAGAGATCAGCCTGGCTGCTGCATTAAGGGTACACTGAGGAGAGGAAAGTTTAGGTACAGGAAGGCCAATTAGTAAGGAGTTGCAATAGTCTAGATTTTTACGCCGTTCACCCTATGATAAAACTGACTTGTCTATGTCCAAGTTGGTTTCAATGGGCAAGATGGTCTAAGAATCTCCTAGTCTGGACTGACTAATTTGGTACTGGACTGACAGGAGACTGACTTATCACTGTGTATCATCACATATTGGTAATTGAAAGCTGTCAGAACTATTCTGTGGGTGTTTTGATTTGTGGAATTAATATCTGTATGAACTGGACAGATAATTCCTAGACTCGACTAGACAGACTGACTTCAAGCTCTTCTAACTTAATCTGGAGAATTTTTCTATTATTATTAATCATCTACTATCGGTACTGGTTGTACTTTTAATGCATACCCAATAAATTTGTATTTTATATAAGCTATGCCTTCCTTTTTCATTTTTCATGTTATCTATGTCCCTCAAGTCAATTACAACAATAAGGAACTATATAACTTTTTTTTTGCACTTTTTCTGTGCAAGATCAGGAATGCCATAATTTAACAGTTCAGGTGATTCTACACACGGTGATAGCTATTATGTTTATTTTTCTATTTTTTTTTTTAAATAAATTCTAAATGAATTATAAGGTAACATTTTAAAGTATTTGCTTATGAGGGGTATTGCTGCTAGATTACAACTGGGGTTTGCTGCCTGACCTTCCTTTGCGGCATTAAATATCCTATTTGATGGACTATGACTTTGCATTCCAATTTTTTAGCTTTTACAGTAAAGCAAATCTTATCCTAATTCAAAGCAAAATAAAAAATGCAGGGAAAAAGGCTCCAAAAGTAGTTAGTAGAAAAGAATGTACAGTACTAGCACAATTATGATTTTGGTTCAGCTAAGATGACTGAGACTGAATACACGCCATTACTAAATATCACATGGTCTTTACTACATCCCAGTTAAACTAATATGACACAAATATAACATTGTGAACATAATTTTTTTATCTATATTATCTGTGTTAACCTCAAATGAGTATGCACCTTAATGGGTTCACACTATGTATATTTCAGGCTGTATTTGGTCCTCAAGTCAGGTCCTCATAGCAACCAAAACCAGGAGTGGATTGAAAACACAGAAAGGCTCTGTTCACATAATGGTGAAATTGAGTGGATGGCCGCCATATAACGGTAAATAACTTCCATTATTTCAATACAACAGCCGTTGTTTTAAAATAACAGCAAATATTTGCCATTAAATGGCGGCCATCCACTCAATTACAACATTATGTGAACAGAGCCTTTCTGTGTTTTTAATCCACTCCTTGTTTTGGTTGCTATACAGCCTCAAACATACAGCCTCAAATATACGTAGTGTGAACCCAGACTAAATCTTTTTACATTTTTAGGTAAGATTATTGATGGAAACTGGCTTGGTTAATAAGAATAGCTTAAATTAAAAAAGCCTTTATACATTTTATATTGAATATATATTTTCCAAGCTCAGCATGCCAAATGTGACATTTAAAATTTTAGATTCTCCAGCTATAGTAATTTTGGAAATGTCATGCAAACAAAGAATTTGTAATTTCCTAGTGAAATTACTGTGTATGCCCAGTTAGTTATCCTTTTCCTGGTTTCCTTGGTTGCTTCAAGTGAGCAAGCCATAAAAACTCTTTATCTCTCCGAAACACAGCAATTTAGAAGATAATCGAATAGTGACTGGGGGGCAGAAACGCCAGTCTGAGGAATTAAACCACAATCTCTCTTACATTTACAACCTTCCTCAAAGCAAGTGTCAGATGAGTAAAAAAAGGAAGATAGAGAATTCATCACATACCAACCCTGTCTCATTTGCATGGTGGCACAGCTGCCTCTTGTCCCGCTATAAGAAATTCTTTGGCCAGCTCTTAAAAATTGTTTTTAAGGAGTGCAGACATGCCCAAATGATTCACAGTTAATAACAACAGACAGCCTACTAAAGTATTGCTTTAATTTATGCAGAAAGCAAGCCCAATAGACTTAAATCACTAACTTTATAAAATAATGAACCAAAAAAAAAAATATATATATATCTACACTGTGGAGAAATCAATAGAATTGATCAGGTCGTTTAGAGGCAGCAACAGAACATTCATGTAGCATCTCACCTTCCAGCAAAGTCCTGCTGCTCCATTTGATTCATTATTCATTTCAGAGATGTTGCCAAGGTTGGTTAGAATTTTTTCTTTGTGGCCATTTGCAGCATTCAACAACTGGCTTTCTGTTCTGCATCAGTCACAGGAAGCAAAATAATCATAGAGAGCACAAATAAAATGCATTTGTCTTTGGATTACAGTGCAATTTGGTTATTGTTCAGAAGAACAACAATCAGAAAGAAAGAAACCGCTACTCAACTGCAAAATTACAGGGAACTAGTTAAAAAATATATAATAATAATAATAATATTAATAATAATATTATTAACAACAACAACTTGTATTAAAATGGATTCTGGAAAGATTTAAAATGTGAAATTATGTTAGAAATGTAAGCTAAATTACCTATTAACCCCTTCAGGGCAGAGCTTATTTTGCACCACGATCTCTAGTTTTTATTATTATTATATTTGCATATATATATATATATATATATATATATATATATATATATATATTATTTTTTATTTTTAAATCAGCAATTCTGGCATTACCGCTTTTTGTTTACGGCGATCACAGTGTGGAAACAATATTGTTATTGTATTATGTCTTTATTTATTTTATTATTTTATGTGTTTTATTCGTAAAATGGAAAAGGGGGATCATTTAAAGTTTTATTGGGGGAGGGGGTTTGGCATATTTTCAAAAGTCTTTTGATTATTAATATTATTTTTTTTACACTTTTTAAGTCTGCCTAGGGGACTATGACATGCAATTACTATTTTGCATACACTGATCAATGCTATGCTATAGCATAGTATTGAATAGTGTTATCTGTGATCTTCTGATAAGGTCTGCCTGAAGATCTGACTGCGAAGAGGTAAGCTGTATACCTCCGGCAGTCAGCAAATTTGATTGGGACCCCCACAGACCCGCTGCAGAGGATTACCTATTGGTAAGTAACAGGAACGACTCCAGTCACACTTAACGCAGCAGTCGCAGCATGGTCACAGCGCAGTATTTAAAGGGTTAATGGTAAGTGGCCACATGATCGCAGCACGAATCATAGACGTTAAGGGCTTGGCTGCTGATAACAGACGGTCCTCACCTGCTATGAAGTGAGCTCAGTTCCAGAGCCTGCTTCATAGCTCTAAACCCTGGGAGGGCGTACTTGTATGCCCATTTGCGTTAAAGCCCAGACGCCCTCTGACGCTAAGGGGTTTAAAAAATGTTCAAAAATAAAAGATTTCAGTTAAATATTCTTGCTTAATTTCACCTGTAATGATTCATTTCACTGGTGATGTACTGCAATAGGGAAATTGAAAACATGCTATGGTGACAATTGGATTAATTTAAAGTAAGAGGGCTCTTTCACCAAAAAGCTGAAAACCAGTTTAAATGTGGAAATTCTGTCACATAAAACGACTGTAAATTAGGTTCAACATTTTTTAGTTATAGTTATAACCCTAACCACAAGCATGAAATGTTTTTGTGGATTCCATAAGTGTCTTAAATAGGTACATTTTACTCTTATTATAATACTTTATGTGAAGTCATCCCACTACGGGATCAATATCATTATTAAAGCTGGCTATATCCCAAAAAAATCCTGTTTGACCAGAATGCGGACGGTCAATCATGTGTCAACAGGATGCCAGACTAAATTAAACAAAAAGGGGAAACAATTATAGACCATGTTCACACAACGTGAGTTCCCTGCTAATCACGGCCATTGTTGCAATGGCCGTGATTAGTGTGGAACTTACCTTGCTGAAGTAATATACACTCAGGCCATACGCTCCATTGTGCGGAGTGGGGAGTTCTGATGCGGGCGCGTATGGATGCGCCCGCATCAGAACTCATCGGTGCTAAAGATCATCCGGCCAGAACTGCAGCCGGGATGATCTTTTCCGAGACTGGCCGTTCCGTGACCCAGCCGGGTCACGGAACGGCTGATCTCATACAGCGTCTGAACAAAGCAATAGTCTTCAAATAATCATTTTTGTATGCTTTTCAAACAATGGTCTGCAGTAGACAACTTTTATGTATATGGTATAACACCTACACTTTCACAAGGAACATAGAAATAAAACAATCCCTGTACATTTGTTACAAATGATATCCAAATTTAAACTATTGCACCTACAAAGTATATCTAGTACCTAAAAAATGAATCAAAATCATACCAACTTGGAAATAATATGAAAAACGTTATTGTTCGACCATCACAAAAAACAACTTTAAGAACAAGACTTGGGGAGGTCGGAGGCCATGCTACTGAGACTTATCCTAATATAAAGTGCTGGTGCATCAAGCAAGTAAACCAATTCACTCCAATAGCATAAACGCATGTAATAAATTATTAGAGAAATATTATGTAACATAAATTCCAGCAACGTATGAACAGTGTGCACAAAATTTGTGAGTCTATTAAATGAAATCAAACCAGTGGACGATGAGGTTATGTTCACACACAGCAATTAATTAGCATTAATTAGCACTAATTAATGGTATTTTGCTGCAAATTGCACAATTGTTGTAAAATAGCGCTTTTTTAACACAAATGCTGTCCCCCCCCCCCCCCCCCTGCCCCTTTTCCACCCATATTGCAAAGACCTAAAAAAGTCACACAATTCTTGCGCAAGTGGGACTGCTGGTCTGTGCTGGCCACAGACCCTGATACATCTGCCCTTATTGGTTATCTTAAAAGCCTTGCTTTTCTTTCAAATTAACTAGTTTCAAAAAGTTATATAGATTTGTAACTTACTTCATTCTTTCCTTACTTCCTTACTTATCAGCTGCTGTATGTCCTGTGGGAAATGCTGCTTTCTTTTCAGTAAGACACTGTGCCCTCTGCTGCCACCTCTGTCCAAGACAGGAACTCTCCAGATTAGGAGAGGTTTTCTATGGAGATTTGCTACTGCACAGATCCTGTCAGCCAGAGATGGTAGCAGAGAGCACTGTTTCAGACTGAAAAGAAAACACCACTTCATGCAGGACATACAACAGCTGATAAGTATGGAAAGACTTGAGATTGACATTGATTTCAAAATTAAAATAAAAGATGTTCACTGGATAACCACTTTAAATATCATTTCAGACCAAATTAGTTCATTCAGACTCGAACTTTACTAACTCTCTAAAACTTTGGCATAACACTAAAAGCTCTAAAAGCCTTGTTTAACACTGTTAGGTCACCTAGGAGTTAAATAAGTACTTTGGAGCAGTTTTTAGGGCAAAATTAAGCTAGCTTCATCCATATCTGACACAGATTCATGTGGTATATGTCCGCAACCCAGTAGAATAGGATGGCCACATAAACAACATTGTGTTTTTGGCTTACCTATTCATTTGAAGAAAATGATTAAACTCGGCAAATTTGAACACATATACAATTTTCTTGTAAGACTCAAAAGCATAATTGACCATGTCAAGTCTGCTGGTGTATACACATAGAAGTATTTTTTTTTTAAACAGTCCCATATTGGAGAATGACTACAGGATTCACATTTTACAAATTCAAAATTGAGTGGGGTGTAAGTTGATTTGTGTTGTGTAGGCCTGGTAGTAGTAGGAGCAATATGAATGGTGATAGAAATAGCTGCATCAGTAGTGGTACATTATAAAACAACAAATAGCACAGAAAATCTGTGATTGCCTGGTGGTAGTAGCTGGCAGCAGTGAAGTGCTGGCAGTACTAACCAGTCAGCAGCAGCAGTGGCATATCTATTCAGTGGCATCAGACACAAGGGTTTTAAAATCTTCTCTGATCCATGGCTCATTAATTTTCACAAATGTATTTCCATATTTTTGGCAGACAATCTTGTTCACTTGGGGTGACAACGCCAACAATTAGTATACCACACAAAACAAAACTGCCTTGCCTAGCTTGCAGTGAAACTGATTTTTCACTTACAGAACAGATGCAGAATGATCCCAACAGAGCTGCTTTAACATATTATTGTGTGTGTTTGGTTGTACTCCTACCTGTGTTGTTCATTGATCAATGTTCTTCACAGAGATTACCTTCTCCTAATACCTGCTATTCTTCAAATGGCTGAAGAAGCTGTGCAAAGCTTTTATAGTGGTTCTGACATCACCCCAATTTTGCCTCATAATTGTTTAGGGACAGGGGCGGATTAACTTCACCATGGGCCCCGGGCTGGTCACCAAGCTTGGGCCCCCCAACCCACTGTAATTATGGCAACACTAGCTTTAGTCTTTTTCCTCCATAATGCAGCCTGTAAAGGACCTGGAGTGACATCACTGTCACATGATAAGGTCCTTAAAGTGACACTGTCACCCCTATTTGCACTTTGACTGCTCTCCACAGGTGTAAAGGGTAAATGTTACAGCTTTCATTATTTTATTTATTTTATATCACACCTTATGGAGCTTGTTCTGGTAGGAAGTAGTTTTTTATCACCTGTGGATTGGTATATGTGGGCGGGGCCTTGCAGCCTTTGTGCCACATCGCTCCGCCCCATCACCACTTAGCCCAGCCCCCATCCATGACATTTTTTGTTGTTGTGCAGATTATGGCAAAACTGTAGCCTGGATATAATTAGAGATGAGTGAACCTGCCGGATTTCTGGTTCGTACGAACCAGAAATCTCGGCATCTGACTCCCGCTGTCTGACGGCTCCGTGCAGCGGGTGGATACAGCCTAAGGATTGCCTAGGAGACTGGGATACAGCCTATGGCATCGGCTCATCTCTAGATATAATACACCATGAAAGTAAAAGTCTGTTTGAGGGGCCAAGGGCCCTGGGCTACTGCCCGAAACTGACCTATTATAATCCACTACTGGTTAGGAAATCTGTTCAGCAAAGCATTACTGGCTGCCATGAGGTTACTTGATCCTTGTCCTTTCTGCTGTGTAAGGTTCAAGTTTGTATTGCACAAAACAAAGTTTACAAAGTTTTGCAAAGTTTACATCATATTCAGGGTTGGCAAGTATGGTCAGCTCATCTCTACATGCAAACTACATCTGATCAGTGATTTACATTATTTTATACATACTTCTTGAATGTGTGATTTGATCTCCTATAAAATAATTTTCTTCCAGTTTGGAAATAATCCTCTTGACATTTGAAATCCTAAATTAAAAAATATGAAATGTAAATGTTTACACCCTTGCAACCTTTTGAAAGACTAATTAGATATTAAAATAGTTATAAGTAAATACAATCTTAAAGAGGTTGTCCAGCAAAAATCTTTTTCTTTCAAATCAACTGGTGTCAGAAAGTTATATAGATTTGTAATTTACATTTATTGAAATATCTCAAGTATTCTCATACTTATTAGCTGCTGTATGTCCTGCAGGAATTGTTGTTTTCTTTTCAGTCTGACACAGTGCTGTCTGCTGCCATCTCTGGTCGAGACAGGAACTGTCCAGAGCAGGAGAGGTTTTCTATGTGGATTCTGCCAGAAATGTCAGCAGAGAGCAGTATCGGGCTATGTTCACACAACGTCAAAAATGGAGAAAAAACGTCTGATTTCGCTATTTAAAAAAACGTCCGTTTTTGCAGCAATTTAACTGACTTCAATGCACTTGCATTGAAGTCAAGGGAAGACGGACGTCCTATGCACACAATGCATTGCAAAACGGACGTTTTTGCCGCGGACGTCAAAATAATGAACATGAACATTATTTTTTGCAAATAGCGGACGTTTTTTATTAGTTGTTCACACACAGTTCTTCTTTTGTCACCGTTCTTTCTCCGTTTTTACTATTAAATTCAATGGATTTTTCAATTAAGCCACAACCAAAGGGCAATTAGTAACCCCAAACTAAAATAATGTGCAAACACCCTTCATTGCACTAAGGGGAGGCCAGGCTTCTAAAAACGTCCGTTATTTTACACTTAAAATAACGGACGTCATATAAAACGGCGCTAAAAAAAAACGTTGTGTAAACATAGCCTCAGACTGAAAATAAAACAACATTTCCTGCATGACATACAGCAGCTAATAAGTATGGGAAGACTTGAGTTTTTTTAAATTACAAATCTATATAACGTTCTGATATGCGTTGATTTGAAAGAAAAATATTTTTTGCTGGATAACCCCTTTTAAAGTGTTTGTTTTGATTTGAGTACACTATTTGGGAGTCTGCCTTTTTTCATGGTATGTATGTAAGGCATAGAAAGACAAGTCATGATTCTTTCTCTGGTAAGCCACGAATGGATCAGAATTATGTTTTTAGTCAGCAGTTTCACTGTTAAAAGCTCGGAAGACACATTTTGTTTCTGATATTTTTTTCATATATTTTTTGGGGGAAGATGTAGTTCAAAAATGCTTCCTATATTGCTAACATGTTGAGCTACATGTGCTGTTATGTCTACAAAGAACAAGTGATCTGGAACAAATTGCAAACATAAATGTTTCATTCTTTTTAGGAATACTAGTGGTCAGTGGGCTAAAATGTATGTATTCAAGTCTGGCAAGCAGACCTGAAAAGTAATGGAAAGTAATGCTAACAATGAGATTATTGAAATATTTGCTTAACTCTGACCTGTTTCTGTGAAAGGCTGCCAAGCATGATTATGTCATCCTGAGCATCTTTCTCAAACTCTTCAATATAGGAAGGCAGAGTCTCATCTTTTGGAAGGAAGTCACAAGCATCTTTAAATATATCCTTCTGTACTGAAGTAGAAGTAAATGCAGAATCCATCCCAGCCTTGACTAAAAAGAAAAAAGAAGTCTAATTTAATAAAGCTGAGTAAAGCTTTCAATAAGAAATATTGTTTAATATATGTAGGATTACAATTAATGGCTTATATAAAATGCTTGATGCCAACTGCAGAAGAATTTTAAAATTTAAAAGAGAGTCTAAATACAAATTTTATTTGTACAATAATTATATCTTTATTTTAACAATTTGCTACATTTGCTAAAATTGTGTACTCAGTAGAGTACTATGAATAGGAGAGTGAAAGCTGTATTTCAACCACTTACACCACCATGACATACTAGTATGCCATGGGGCCACTGGGAATAGTATTTGAAGAAGTTTCAGGGGTCCTGCCCAAACCATGCTCAGTGGCTCTCTGCTGCAATTAAATTATGCTATCAAAACTTAGGCTATGTTCACAAAAATATTAAAAAGGCGTCCGATTTTCATATTTAAAATAACGTCAGTTTTTGCCGAGATTTAACTGACTGCAATGCATTGAAGTCAATAGGAAGACAGATGTCTAATGCACACAGTATATTGAATAACGGACGTTTTAGCCACGGGCGTCAAAATAATGAACATGATCATTATTTTCGGGCGTATTTTTTTTTTTTTTTGCGGACGTTCTTTATTTGTAGTTCACACACAGTTTTCCTTTTGTCACCGTTCTATCTCCGTTTTTACTATTAAATTCAATGGACTTTTTAATTAAGCCACATCCAAAGTCCAATCAGTAACCCCAAAGTAGAATAATGTACAAACACCCGTCAGTGCACTAAGGTGAGGTCAGACTGCTAAATAACGTCCATTATTTTAGACTCAAAATGACTGACGTAATTGTAAACGGAGTTAAAAAGACATTGTGTGAACATAGCCTCAGTGTGGCATTTAAACACGGGGGGGGGGGGGGGGTGCGGGAAGAAATGTCACAACACACACACCTCCAAAAAAAACATCTATAATAAGCTGTCAAAAAGCCTCATCTGCATTTAAATTGTAGCAATAAAAATGGAAAAAAAAAAAAAGGACCTTGGGTGGAAAAGTAAAAAGTTATAGAATACAGAACAGGTCAATTTCATGCATATTAACTTATTAAAAAAGAGTTTTTAAAACTAGTATAGAGAAAACTAAACAAATGTCCAAAATTGCATTTTTCATTTTTTTTCCTTCTTCAGGATCACAATTTATTTTACACAAAAAAAATAGCAAAACTACAAAGTACAATGAGTCCCTTAAAAATCAAACCATGGCTACTTAACTTGTAGGCTTTGTTCACACACAGTAAAATAAAATTCCTAATTTTGAGGTAGTTGCCGTATTTTCAATATAATAATTTGCTCCATTTAAGTGAATGTAAAATTGGGCAGCAGTGCAATCCCTTTATATATTAACGGTCATGTATGACCGAAAGAATAGTTCCACTTGAACTTATGGTGTTATGATCGTATTTAGCTTGTATTTTATTGTGTGTGAACCTAGCCATAGAAGACAAGAAAGAAAAACAAAAACCCAAATATGAAAAAGGATTGATTATCAAAACCATTTATATCAAAACTTAGACGACAAGGTATCATAGAAAAATTGAAAGGGCAATCATTTTTAGTTAAAAAAAAAAAAAAAAGAAGGACACTGGCACAAGTGTGCAAGGCAGTGTGTATTTTGACAGTGGCGCAAAGCCACAATTACAAAAGAAAGTAGTTTTTTTTCCTCCATTTTGTTGTACTCACAATCAAGTTCCTGACTTCTTTCGGGTACTGTACATTTATCTGTGCAGAGGAATGCAGTAAAACTTGTTATTGTGTTACCTTGTAGATAACCGCTATCACTTTCATCTCCGTCTAACAGTTGTATCAGCTCATCATGAATAATGTTCTCCTTTTGCTTCATAGGCCCTTTAATGGATCAAAATGTACAGATGAGACATGAGGAAAAGGAGCATATAGACTCGTAATCTGTTCTATCAAAATAGGAAATGGGTAAGAACAATAGCAGGTTTGCTTTTCTGCACTACTGATGGAATGTTATTTTGAATGTAGAGATTTTATGAAAATAAAATATTCTTTTTCTGACATCTCTGTCATCTTAAAGTTATGCAAGGTGATTATAAAGCCTATCAAGAAATCCTAGAATGACAAGCTTGAAAATAAGACAAAAGGTTAAAATAGGACACTAAAGAAGTGAGTCATCTCAGTAATGTAACTAAACACTGTATACAGTCACATAATGATCACAGTCACAGGGATTCTTGAATTGGCCCAGCAGAGAAGGGAGTGCTAGGTTCCTGGACAAGTATCGCTTTCGACTGTGACATAGTTTAAAGTTAAAGGGGATGTCCAGCATTAGAAAAACGTAGCCACTTTCTTCCAGAGACAGCACAACTTTTGTTTGAAACGGCTTTTGGAACTCAGTTCCATTGAAGTAAATGGAGCTTAATTGGAAACCATACTTGAACTGGAGACATGTTGTTGCTGGAAGATAGTGGCCTTGTTTTTCTTACATTGGGTAACCCCTTTAACTTTTACTTGTAGATTAATGGGTGCTTTCAAGGGGTTATCCGGTTAGGTAAATATATGTTGAATCTTTCCCCCTCCTGTAGACTAACAATTCCATACACATTATTGCCTTTTCAGTCTCCTTTCCCCAGCTCTGAGCATGCTGCTTTCTGATAAAGACATTGGAAAAACAATTTACACACAGTTTTCTTACTGTAGCGCATGTAAACAGTGTCCCTGGCTGACTGATCAGGGATCGGGAACCTTTGGTCCTCTAGCAATAGCAAAACTACAATTCCCATCATGTTTGGACAGTGAAAACTTTGCCTTTGGCTGTCCAGGCATGATGAAAATTGTAGTTTTGCAACAGCTGGAGGGCTGCAGGTTTCACATCCCTGCATATGAAGCCTAGAGGGTAATCTGAGGTCAAATTACATGTGACCTTGCTGTGATTAGCCCTCCCTCCTGCACAGAGAGCAGAAATAGCTGGCCAGGGATGTTGTTTTTATGAGTCGTCTGAGAAGTGAGGAGGGATGAGGGGGTTAAGGGGAACAGATATGGACTAACAGCTCAGATACAGTTTTTTGTGTCTTCATCAGAAAACATTGTGCCCAAAACTCTTTTTGAGGTTGTTAAATGTGGTAATGATTTGGCAGCATTATTTAGCTCTTATATAGTGTATAGTATAGTGGTGTTATTTAGTCACTCTGTAGTAGTAATGAATTAAGAAATAGCAGTAGTTTGTGTTACTTGTATTGTAATATTATTGGTAGTATTAGTCTCGGTATCCTATGACTTACTTGGTAACAGCATGTAATATGTAATATAATATGTACAAAGCATTTGAAAATCTTCAGACCCTTTAATTTTTTACATTTTGATACATTGTAGCCTTGAGCTAAAATAAAAAAAACTTAGTTTTTCCCGATCATTCTGCACTTAATATCCTATAAAACTGAAAGTGGCATTTAACCTTTTAAGGACAGAGCCAATTTTTATTTTAGCATTTTTGTTTTTCCTCCTTGTGTTTAAAAGGCCATAGCACTTGCATTTTTCCACGTAGAAACCCACATGAGCCCTTATTTTTTGCGTCATTAATTGTACTTTGCAATGACAGGCTGAATTTGTGCATAAAGTACACTGCGAAACCAGGAAAAAATTCAATGTGTAGTGAAATTAAACAAAAAAACGCATTTCTTTTATTTGGGGGGTTCTTGTTTTTACGCCATTTGCCCTGGGGTAAAACTGACTTGTTATGCATGTTCCTCAAATCGTGACAATTACAACGATATATAACATGTATAACTTTTCTTTTATCTGATGGCTTGTAAAAAATTCAAACCATTGTTAACAAATATATGTTCCTTAAAATCGCTCCATTCCCAGGCTTATAGCGCTTTTATCCTTTGGTCTATGGGGCTGTGTCAGGTGTCATTTTTTGCCCCATGATGTGTACTTTCTATTGGTACCTTGAATGCGCATATATGACTTTTTGATCACTTTTTATTACATTTTTTCTGGATTTGATGCGACCAAAAATGCGCAATTTTGCACTTTGGGAATTTATTTGCCCATACGCCATTTACCGTGCGAGATCAGGAATGTGATTAATTAATGTAATTAATTAATAGTTCGGGCGATTACGCACGCGGCAATACCAAACATGTTTATTTATGTATTTACTTTTATTTAAAACATGGGAAAAGGGGGGTGGTTCAAACTTTTATTAGGGGAGGGGGCTTTTTACTAATAACAACACTTTTTTTTTTTTTTTACATTTATACTAGAAGCCCCCATGGGGGACTTCTAGTATAAGTATACTGATCTTACATTGAGATCTTTGCTCTACAGTTATACAGCAAAGATCAATGAGATCGGCTGCTGCAGCCGAAAACAAACAAGTGCCGAGCCGGGATCAGCGCGATCTTGGCGGAGACCCGGGCCGGCACCAGACACGGAGATCGCTCCTTCGGGACAAAGTCCAATTACCTGTTTAGCGGGCAAAGCACTCTGAACTCCTCTTGCAGACGCATGACATACTGATACGTCATGCGTCCTTAAGAGGTTAAATGCCTTCATTGGTGGTCTAGTGGGGGTATCGGTTTGCAGTGATGCAAGCAAAGTGAGCCAATCCATTATACTTATTGTACAGGACCTTTTCTGTGTCCAGCTGTGGTTCTTGTAAAGGCTGCCTTTAAAAGCTTGAACCAATCAAATGCAGATTCCATGCATCAATGCAGTACCTTTGTACTGCCATGTTTCCTATATGCAATCATGGTATTGCTCATAAGAGTCCCCTAGGGGGACTATACAAATATGTGAAAAAATATTATGTTTTCTTTCAATATAAATAATCCATTCCATAATAAAAGTTCAAATCCCCCTTGTTAAAATTTTCCAAAAAAATAAATATATATTTATATATATATATATGTATATATTTATTATTGCTGCATGCAGAATTACCTAATCTTTTAAATAGGACAGAAACCCCCCAAAAATTCTGCAACAAAATCATTTGTTTGCAATTCAAATTATAAACACCAACCGAAGAAAAAATTGCACAACTAATAAATGCATAAAAACATATATTTCTTTATTTAGACCAATGATTAATGACATAAATACAACCATGAGGTAAAAAAAATATACAGAAGTACAAAATCTGGAGAGGGGAGTGGATGTCAGTGGGGTATATGTGACTAAATAAATCAACCTAAGTATATAAGTTAACAATCTGAAGGGGAACACGCAGTGTAAGGCACAGATTATGAATGTATGTTAAATGACCTCATGTATGTGCTGGGCCAACACACAGGCCAGTAATGACAAGTGTATATAGTGGAACAAAATAACCCACTAAGCACAAATTTGATTAGAAGGAATAAAAAGTAAAAACCAAACACAAAAGAAAGGGGGTGAACACCACCTATCACACTGACATCTTACCACTCTCTAGCCCAAACAGCCCGATGTACGCTTCGCTCACTTCATCAGGAGCTAATGGACACAAGTAACTCACACCTATATTTATATCCCTTATAATTAAAATAATGAATAATATCTGGTGGCAATTGTTAATCCATCCCAAACACCGCATGGTATACTAAAGACATGTGGAAAAATGGCGATGGGGGTGGGACTACAGAGGTCCTCTCTATCTACCCTTAGCCATACTAAGGCTAGGTAGATAGGACAATGAAAGACCGCCCATGCCCTGTATCACACCTCACCAACCACCCAGCAGCAAGCCACGTTATCTGGAGAGAGGATGCACGCCTGTGCACGGCAAAACAAAGAAAGAACGCCCATCCCCCGTGCTTTATGTCACTGCACCTCGCATCATGTGAAGCGTCACGTGTCGCAGTGCCGTGTCACGTGTCGCAGTGCTGCGTCACTACACAAAGCAATGTGCGCATGTGAACAATTAAACAAACCAGGGCTCAGTCTATTACCAGCCTAATTAGCTGAACAGTAAATACTGTTCACATAGTGAAAGTCGCACTACCTCTTTTTGGCCAATTTTTGGCACTACCTCTTTTTGGCCACCATTTAATTGGCTATTGATAGTTCGTTTGCTGCTATGAACTATTTGGTAGTTTCCTGCCCTTCTGTAGTCCCACCCCCACTAGCCATCTTTCCACATGTCTTTAGTATACCATCCGGTGTTTGGGACGGATTAACAATTGCCACCGGATATTTCTTATTATTTTAAAAATGAGCGATATATATATATATAGGAGTTACTTGTGCCCATTAGCTGCTGATGACGTGAGTGACGCGTACGTCGGGCTGTTTGTGCTGGAGAGTGGTAATATTTCAGTGTGGTAGGTGGTGTTTACCCCCTTTCTTTTGTGTTTAGTTTTTGCTTTTTATTGCTTCTGATCAAATTTGGGCTTGTACTTATGATTTTTTTGTTGGGCAAATTAGTGGATTATTTTGTTCTGCTATATACACTTGTCACTACTGCCCTGTGTGTTGGCCCAGCACATACAGGAGGTCATTTAACATACATTCATAATCTGTGCCTTACATGGGTTGTTCCCTTTTAGATTGTTAACTTATATACTTAGGCTGATTTATTTAGTCACATAAACCCCACTGACATCCACTCCCCTCTCCAGTTTTTGTACTACTGTGTATATTTTTATCTCATGGTTGTAATTATGTAATTAATCTATTAAATTATTGCATTCCTGATCTCATATGGCATTCGGCGTAAACACAAGAAAACGCCAGTGCAAAATTAGAGATTTTTTATCACATCAAAGAAAAAATCTAATAAAGTGTGCTCAAAAAGTCACATATATGCAATTGTGGTAGCCATAAAAACTACATATCATGGTGAAAACACTGACATCTCACCACAGCCCCATAGACCAAAAAAAACAAAAGCGTTACAAGGATCAGAATAGAGCAACTTGCAGCAATTTTTTTTTAGGTAGTAAGAAAAAAAGAAAGTTAAAGCGAATGTACCGTCAGGTACATTTGCTTTAGGTATTATTGATGTATAGAACGGCGTCTGCGAAAATCCAAAGTTCCAAAAATGAACTATGGCACTGGCTTCCCCTCGCTGGCGGCGTTCTATACATTGGTCATACTTAAAGCGAATAAACCCATATACCTGATGATACATTCGCCCATAATTGTACTAAGTTGAAGAACATAGATAACATGTTTTACCACATGGCAGATGGCATAAACATGAAACCCACCTAAAAATTTTTAAATACTTTTTCTTTAACCCCTTAAGGACCGGGCCTAAAATGGCCTTAAGGACCGAGGCAAATTTTATGAATATGACCTGTGTCACTTTAGTCATTAATAACTTCGGGATGCTATTTCCGGCTGTTTCCGAGATTGTTTTCTCGTGACATATTGTACTTTACATTTCTGGTAAATTGGAGTCTATACTTATAATGAATCTTTAGGAAAAAATCCAAAATAACGTGAAAAATTGCATTTTTCCACCTTTGAAACTTTTCAGAAAATGGTTATGCCACATAAATTATATATTAAATAGCATTAGCAACATGTCTACTTTATGGTGGCGGCATTTATTAAACTATCTTTAATTTTTTTTAGACAATGTAAAGCTTAAAACATTAGCAGCAAATTTCCAAATTTTCAGTAAAATTTCAAAATCAGATATTTTTGGTGTAGTGTTAAACTTTATTTTGAGTAATGTAGTGTTTTTTTACGTTTCTTTTAACATTAAGTATAAAAAAAACCTACGCCAAAAAAGGTGTTGCTGATAAATGTGCGGTACCTATCATATGTGCGGTACCTATCAGCAGACTGTGGTGGTAGCATATAGAAAAAACATCCTACGCCAACAAGGAGGAGTCGCTGGTTAACAGCGCACTTATGTGCGATGCTGATCAGCACTCAGCGGCGGTAAGGTGCGGAAAATTGAAAAAAAAAAATTGAAAAAAAAAAACATTTTCTACATGCTAAACATCCCTGTAGCTACTGATAAGTGTATAATATACACTTATCAGCCACTAGGGGGCAGTATTCCGGAAAAAGCCAAAGTTAGACGACGAGGGACCCAAAAAAAGCCGAAGGCGACCGCCGGAAAAAGGACAACGCAAGAAGAGGAAACCACAGACCCGGAAGACGCCGATCGGGACCCCGGATCCGGTGAGTATGGCCCAAATACCTGCTCTGGACCCCTCAGCTACCTAGCTGAGGGGTCCAGAGCAGGTATTTTACACTTTGGGGGCACATATCGGCGTGATCGGCCGGTCGGTCCTGGCCGGCCGATCACGGCAATCGGGACCGTGGCATCGGTCCACCATTACTTTTATCAGTAATGGCGGTCGGTGCCGTCCTCGGGCAGCACCGACCGCCATTTTTTTCTGGGTCGTCGGGTCACCGAGGACCCGGAAAGCTGCAGATCGCCGCTATTGGCTGAATTGATCAGCCAATAGCGGCGATCGTCAGCACGGGGGGGTTAACCACCACCCGTGCCAACAAGCTAGGATGGCCTGCTATACATTATAGCAGGCCATCTTCCCCTATAGCTGTGTGTGCAAAACCGCGGGCGTACATTTACGTCCATTTGCGTTAAGGCACGGACTTCGGGGGCGTAAATGTATGCCCGCGGTGGTTAAGGGGTTAAAATAATCTTTACCTCCCAAATATTTTTTTTTTCTGTTTCACAGCATACTTTATAAAAAAAAAAAAAAAAAAAAGAAGAGTGTCATTACAAAGTACAATTGATATCGCGAAAAAAAAAGAAAAAAGACCTCATAGGTGAAAAAAATCGCTATGGGCTTTTAAGCATGAGGAGAGAAAAATAAAAATGCAAAAACAAAAATTGTCCGTGACATAAAGGGGTTAAAGCTACAAAAACAATGTATTTATCTTCAAGAGCTTATTTTTGTTTCCAGTCCTAGTGACGTACATAGGAAAGTTCTCAATGCAATGTTATAGTCAGCTCAATATATAAGGCCCCAAGCATTTTACTCAAACACACATTTAGGGAGGTGTGGGCTCCTCCCACGCCTCATTTATAATGCTTTAAATAATGCTGTAAATCATGACAGAAATCTACACCTGCTTGTCGCACCAGGTGCAGGGTTGAGCGCATGGCCTCTTTGTGAATCTGGCTGGAAAAAAGGGTTGGGAGGGGCCTGATTAAGAGATAAAGTCTTGATAAATCCCCCCCCCCCCTTAGTGTATTAAATAACGGATATTGTTTGTGCGGAAGTTAATTTAATGTTCATGGACATTGTTTTAAGTTGTTCACAAAATTTTTCAACATCTTTACTATTAAATTTAATGGACCTTTGTATACGAGTCACACCCAAAAGGGCCTGAACTAGAAAAATGTACCAACAACAGTCATTATAATGCCAGGCACCCAAAATGCTAAATGTAAGACTTCATTTGGTACTCAAAATGACTCCTTTTGAGAAAAAAAAACACAACAGAAAAAAAGTCATGTGAACATAGCTTTAACCCCTTTGTCTCTGCAGACTCTTTTGGCCTTAAAGGGGTCACTTTCTTCCAGAGACAGCCCCACTCTTGTCTTCAGCTTGGGCGGTGTTTTGCTGCTCAGTTCCATTGAAGTGAATGGAGTTTAATTGCAAACCGCATCTGAACTGGAGACAAGAGTCGTGTTGTCTCTGAAAGAAAGTAGCCATGTTTTTGTAGCACTGGATAACCCATTTAACCCTTAGACGACCCAGGGAATATAGTTACGCCATGGAAGTCTGTCCCCAGACGACCTAGGGCGTAACTATATGTTCTGGGTGTTTCTCCGGCTATGAAGCGCGCTCCGGGGCAGCCGGGACCTCACCGGTAATGACATGCCGCAGTGATAGCGCTGCCGCGTGTCATTAACTCCTTAAATGCCGCAATTGCGGCGCGACCGCAGCGTTTAAGTGTAAGTGACAGGGGGAGTCCCCTGTCACTTACCGATCGGGACCCCCGCAGTGTGACTGCGGGGGTCCCGATCGTTAAAAAGGACCGCCGGAAGTCTCTTACCTGCATCCCTGCGGTCCGATCGGCGATCTTCTGCACTAAGCCTGCACAGGCAGTCTCAATGAGCAGATCGCCGATAACACTGATCAATGCTATGCCTATGGCATAGCAATGATCAGTGTAAAAATCAAAGCACTGGATGTAAAAGTCCCCCAAAAAGACTTCAAATGTGTAAAAAAAAAAAAGTTAAAATCACTAACACACTACCCCAAAACCCCTCCCCCAATAAAAGTTGAAATCACCCCCCTTTCCCATTATATAAATAAAACATATGAATATAAATAAACAAATAAACATATAATATACCGTAGCGTGCATAATTGTCCAATCTATTAAAGCGTCATTGCAAACTGTAAACGGCGTACACGAAAAGAGGGAAAAAAGTGCGCGGATTACCGATTTTATGTTACATTATATATAAAAAATTTTTATAAAAAGTGATCAAAACGTCCGATCTTCACAAATATGGTATTAATAAAAACTAGAGATCATGGCAGAAAAAATGACACCCCACACAGCCCCATAGGTGAAAAAATAAAACTGTTATAAGCGTCACAATAGGGCTATTTTATTTATAATTAATTGCCAAAAAAAAGGATTTCATTTAAAAAATATATATATAACATTAGAGAATCTGTGTAACCTGCATATGGTTGTGTTCGGGCTGACCTATAGAATAATGGTATCATGTCGCTTTTACCATATAGTGCATTACGTAGACACAGGAACCCCCCAAACGTTACCATATTGCATTCTTTTTTACGATTTCACCAATTTATATCTTCATAAATAATATATTTGGGATTCCATCATACATGTTATGGTAAAATGAAAGACGCCGTTACACCGTACAACTATTCCTGTAAAAAACAAGCACTTACATGGCCTTGTAGATAGAAAACTGAAAGTGCTAGAGCTCTTAGAAGGGGAGGAGGGAAAAATGAAAACACTAAGATCAAAATTTGCGCGGCCCACTGGGTCATTTTGGGCCTGGTCCTTAAAGGGTTAATGCCCCTGATTTTATTAGGGACCAGTTAAGTTCTGAAGTGGATTTGTGGGGCCTGTATGTTAGTTGCCCCCATAAATCTCTCCACTGTAAAACCTTCCCCCTTAAAGTATTCTAAGTAACATTTCATAAGTTAATTTTGCCCTTTAGGTGTTTCATAGAAATTAAAAATTTTCATTTTTTGGCAGATATTCCCTTGTAATCCATTTTTTTCCACTAACACAGCAAATACTAACTGAGAAAGAGAACCCAATGTTTATTGCCTGTATTCCAATGTTTCTAGAAATCCTGCATGTGTGGCTGCAGTGCGTCACCTGACTCAACCACAGGCCGCAGACATAACAGAGGCCTGGTGAATTTTGGAGCCTTTTTTTATTTCATTTTTTTTTTTTAGCCATTATACCATGTCACAGAAGCTTTGCAGTGTCAAAATATTTGTGTAAGACAAGTTGATGTTTCCATCTGTACCATTCGTTGGGACATGTGACATTCTGATCATTTTTAATTTAATTTGGAGTTGGCACGAATAAAAACACAATTTAGCAGCTGTTTTTTTTATAATTGTTTTGTACACTGTTTACTAAACATCATGTATGACATGTTATCGTTATTCTTCAGGTACGATTACAGTGATATCTATTTTATATAGCTTTTGTTATAGTTTATGGCATTTATACTATAAAAACTGTTTGTGTCTTGCATATTGTAAGGGCAGTAATATTTTTGTTTTTTCGCCAATGGAGTTACGTGAGGGCATAAGCTGACGTTTTTAGTAGTACACCTTTTGGGTACATGTGACCTTTTGATAGCTTTTTTCTATATTTTTTAGGGGGCGGGATTAACAAAAAAAGTCATTTCGGTTAGTTTTCTAATTTTTTTTACAGCGCTAATAGGGCGGGATAATTAATGTAATGGATTAATAGATGGGGTCATTACGGATGCGGTGATACCAAATATGTTTATTTTATTTATAGGAGATCATTTATAAAGGGGGTGGGGTAATGGGTAATGTGTATATTTATTTATTTATATTTTTTATTTAATCAACTAATTTATTTATTTAACTTATTTGTTTATTTACTTATTTATGTATGTATGTATGTGTGTGTGTTTTTTCACTTTTGCAGGTGTATCTACAATACATTACAGCACATGATCAGTGCTGTAATATATTATAAAGTGAATGAGCTGTCAGAACACTGACAGCTCATTTAAATGATCAGACCCCTGCCTCTGTGCAGGGGCCTGATCGTTATAATCTATAGAAGCCCAGATGCATTAAGCAGCATCTGGGTTGCTATGGTAACCCCTGCGGAGCCGTGAAGAGTGAAGGGGGGTCGGAGGGAGCAGATCTCCCTTCCCATTCCCCTTAGACACTGGGGTCCTACTGACCAAGCGCCAATGGGCTTAACTGCCCGGGGGTAGCGCGGCTCCCCTCTGGGCAGGGGCAGCAGAAGAAGGCTGTGTGACACAGCCTCCTCCTGCCACCCGATCGCCGCTAGGGACAGCAAAAAGAGGCAGGAACAGCATGACATTCCCAGAATGCCATGTTGCAGGAACTACCTACTTTTACACAACGTTTCGGGAATGTCATTTTGCGGCAAGGGGTTAAACTCATACACTTGTAGCAATAGCCTATCAGAGTATCCTCCAGAGGACCATGATTCTACACACAGCACCCTCACAAATTATTCATGTGTTACTGGGTGTTTTACACATTCTTGAATTATTTCAAATAACTTACGTATTCCTACTTCGTGTCACAACCTGAGTAAAATCATTACAAGAATATAACAGGATTAACAATGCAATGAAAAGTGTGTATAAACGTGTTTTGTATATTAGGTCCTCTGAATAATTTACAGTCAGTTACTATAGTCTAATACTGCTTGGCACAAATTACTGTCAAATTACTGAAGATCAATAACCCGTTAACTTTCAATAATTACTGAACACATTGGATCCCATGCATCAATACTGTAAATCCTATGCATTGGAACAAGATTTGAATATGAAGCACCCTTGTTAGGTTTGTGTACTATAGTCCTCGAAACCAATTTTTCACTATATCTAATTTTAAAAAAAGTGTAATTATGCCCTCCCTCAATTTTTTCCATGCATGGTGTGTATAACACAGGTGAATCTCATTGTCACTGTGCCATGCTATAGAGATTGTGATGAAACAAAGTAGAAACATGCTCATAGCATTAAAAATTGTAATAAAACAGTGGAAAGATACTCAAGTAAAATGTTTTAACTAAGAAACCACCTATTCAGAGCTTATTGAAATTCTCATTATAGCCACGTTTGCTTTGTTGATTTGTATATAACTTCAAGAGGTATAGTTGCACAGTTTCAAGTTTTTGAGCCCTGGCACTAAAGAAATATATTCTAAAAACTTTTAGTTAGCCAAACACTTGTTCTGCCAATAACTGTGTTTCCTTAAATCAGAAATCAAAAAAAGAAACAAGTAACATATCTTCTCATTCCTTTGTTAGAATAAGTTCTAAAGAAGATTATCTGAATCTGCTGAACATGCAAAACCACAGAGGTTTATTGATATCTTGAAGTTTCCTATGATCTCCGATGTCTAGGTAGATGGTGTGAGAGGTGGTTAGAGGTGTGAGAACTACTTTGCATATTCTTTCTTCCTAGGTAGATGGGTGGCATGATAAAATGATACCACAAACTAAAGCCTAATTTACCTGTCTTGATCATTTATGATATTAGTGGTCAACAACAGCATGGAATACATCCATGGAACCAAATAATATTATAATAGTAACAGGAAACAACTAAGTTATCATGACTAGAGATGAGTGAAGCTGGAATCGCTGCAAATCGTTATTTCGCTTGGTTTTGCAAAGCGAATTCTGCACCAAACTCGCTAAACATGGTGGCCATGATGGTTGATGCACATGTTCAGTTACAGTAGTGTCACTTGGAGGGAGCAAGGGATTATCTATAAACCCTTGCAGCTGTCCAATCATGTTCATATCTCCCTGTGATGTCAGCAAGTACGCTTCAAAGTCTATATATAGTATGGCACTTCCTGGAAGTGGGCAGTCGACTGTGTGTGCAGAGGAGAGAGGAGTTGTAGTATAAGTCAGGCAGAGAAAAAGAGATATAGAGAGAGGAGACTCCATTGTGGGTGGGTGTCAGTGAGTGCTGTGAGTTTGTGGGTTTGTGGGTGCTGTGGTTTACTAACCCATTGTTATCCCAGTATGTGGGTGGTGTGAATCCAGTCTGTGGATGCTGTAGGCAAAGTTAACCTAATTGGTATCCCAGTGTGTGGGCGCTCTGAAGCCAGTATTCAGTGAATCCAGTCTGTGTGTGTTGTTAACCAATTGGTATCCCAGTGTGTGGATGCTGTGAAGCCAGTGTCCAGTAAAACCAGTCTGTGGGTGTTGTGGTTTAAGTTAACCCATTGGTATCCCAGTGTGTTGGTGCTGGGAAGTCAGTTTCTAGTTAAACCAGTCTGTGGGTGATGTGGGTGAAGTTAACACATTCGTATCCGAGTGTGTGGATGCTGTAAAGCCAGTGTTCAGTAAAACCAGTCTGTGAGTGTTGTGGTTGAAGTTAACCCATTGGTATCCCAGTATGTGGGTGGTGTGAATCCAGTGGGTGCTGTGGGCAAAGTTAACCTAATTGGTATACCAGAGTGTGGGTGCTGTGAAGCCAGTATCCAGTGAATCCAGTCTGTGTGTGTTGTTAACCAATTGGTATCCCAGTGTGTGGATGCTGTGAAGCCAGTGTCCAGTAAAACCTGTCTGTGGGTGTTGTGGGTTAAGTTAACCCATTGATATGCCAGTGTGTGGGTGCTGTGAAGTCAGAGTCTAGTGAATCAAGTCTGTGGGTGCAGGTAACTTAATTTTTATCCCAGTATGTAAGTGCTGTGAAGACAGTGTCAAGTGAAACCAGTCTGTGGGTGCTGTGGGTAAACCCAGTGCTCCTGCTCCATTCAAGTGACACCCCCCCTCCCCAATTAGGTTACATCTGTGGCCTGTCCCACATATTGAGGCACCAGCAGTGGCACTCTGCCCATTCTAAAACATATATTTTGCTCCCTCTGGGGGAAAAAAAACACTAAATGTCCAGGCGTGCTAAAAAATCTTGCCCTTTTCAGGGTATGGTTAGTGTCAGCGACCAAGATGGCACACAAGGTGGTCCAAGTAGAACAAAGGCTCGTGGGAGTGGTGACCCCAACTGGATTGGTGGAAGTTTTCAGTCCCCTGTTACACCTGGTGGGCAGGTGAATACCAGCCAAGCTGGGATGGTTCGCAAGATCTTTTAAAGTTTCAGCTCCACGGCAGGCAGTAGCCAATCCCGAAGACAGTAGTCATCTTGATGGTTGTCCCGGAGTAGTGCTACCACCTTTCCATGGCAAGGGCAGGATGATTCCTTTGCCATGTTTCCTGTAGTGTCTCAATGACCCAATTCTGCTTGCCAAGGCAATCAGTGACAGAGCTCCTGGCGAGACTAGCACTCCCCTCAGAGTTTCAGATGCTCTACTCAGACAATATTTTGGAGGAATGTGCTGACAGTCAGGAATTGTAAGGCAGCGTTGAAACTGCAGGAGTTCAGATGCCACAAAGATGTCAGGAGAGCAAGAGAGGTGCAGCTTCTTGCCCGCTCAGCCAATAAGTGACTGTGGCAGGACACCACTGCAGTCAATGACTGGCTAAGTAAGCAATCAATCCATCAGACAGGTCAGGCATTTTCCACTGAGTCATGACGACATTGAAACTCCGTAGGAAATGAATTCCAGTCAGGAACCTAGAGCCTGGGATGCGGCACATTGGGGGCATGGGGAGAGGTAAGTAACAATTATTTATTATGTTCCCCCTGCCTGCTGCCAATTTAAAAAATCATCAGACTGCTCCTTTAACCCCTCCTAACACACTAGATCGAAGCATACAGAACTCTTATGGGATAGACAACACAGACACTTCTAAAAGTTTTTATACTGTTGCATAACAAACAAATTACATCCATTACAATCTATGAAATTGGTGCTCATTTAATCCGCACATGGGACCATGTAATACAGCCCCTATGTTAAGAAACAATGTACAGAGAGGCTTTTGTTTTAATAGAGCAAATCATCTGAAACTGCCTTTTGTTTAACTAAAGTTTTTATGGTAAATATATATATATTTTTTGGTGCCACTTTCATTTAATTTACCATGTTAAGGTACATTCACACTGAGCGGAATTCTGCTGCGGAAAGTTCAGTTCTTTGAGAAGAGAGCGGTGGCAGTGGAGGAGAACGCGCTCTCCCATAGAAAAGCTATGACGCACTGAGACAGGCGGAATTCCGTGGCATAAAATTCCGCTGCAGAATTCTGCCTGATTGACTCAGTGTGAACATACCCTTACTACCCTGCCTATGAAAACGTAACGTTTTTTCACTGACCTGTTGAAATAATTTAGCATCTCTCTTATTATCATTGTGATTGTGACACTGTGAGCTAGATCTCTCTATACATGCTATAGTGCAAAAAAAATTTATTAATGCGTCAGTCAAAGGCAATAGGATGTTTCCTGGTGACAGCATAAGATGTGTTTTTCTACTCTGTTAAGGGTGAAAAACTAAATGAAATACACAGTTGTGCTCAAAAGTTTATATATCCTGGCAGCACCCTGCTTTCTTGTCTTTTTTTTAGAGAATAGGAATGATAACACAAACTTTTTTTTCCACTGGTTATTGGTTGGGTAAAGCCATTTATTGTCAAACTACTGTGTTTTCTCTTTTTAACTGATAATGACAACCAAAAACTTCCATATCACCCTGATCAAAAGTTCACATACCCAAGTTCTTAATACTGTGTTTTCTCAAATGGTAAAGCTGCCAATTCTTCTTGGCAAAAAACCTCTAGTTCCCGTAAATTCCTGGGCTGTCTTGCATGAACTGCACGCTTGAGATCTCCCCAGAGTGGCTCAATGATACTGAGGTCAGGAGACTGAGATGGCGACTCCAGAACCTTTACTTTGTTCTGATATCCACGGAATTGATAATGCCAGTCAGTGTTCAAACTGTGATATAAAAAAGCACTTTATTCTGCTGTAGCCAATGACAGGTTGTTTGGCCTTGTGACTTGGATTGTTGTCACATCCAAGTGGGTTTTTCTTTTATTCCCAAATTTGGCTGAAATTTTTGTTGGTCCAGACTGTGGTTTGGTTTTAACAGAGCCCCTGATTTTCCATTTTTTGATTACAGTTTGAACACTAACTGGCATTATCAATTCTGTGGATATCAGAACAAAGTAAAAGTCCTGGAGTGGCCATCTCAGTCTCCTGACCTCCATATCATTGAGCCACTCTGGAGAAATCTCAAGCACGCAGTTCATGCAAGACAGCCCAGGAATTTACTGGAACTAGAGGCTTTTGCCAATAAAAATCGGCAGCTTTACCATCTCAGACATAAAAGAACCTCATCCACAACTACCACAAAAGACTCCAAGCTGTCATTGATGTTAGAGGGTGCAATACAGGTATTAATAAATGAGGTATGTAAACTTTTGATCAGGGTCATTTGGATGTTTTGGGTTATCATTATGATTTAAAAAGAGAAATCACAGTAGTTTTACAATAAATGGCTTTACCCAACCACTTACTATGAGTGGGAAGAAGTTTTCATTCCTATTCTCTAAAAAAAACATTTGAGCACAACTGTATATTGTCAATAATTGAATTGCAGTTGAATTGAGATATCATTTAAACTTAAACCACATATTTGTAAAGAATTTTCCAAAACTGAAGCTGGAGCTTCATTTCAAAAGAATTACTGTTTACAGATTTCTCAAACTTTTCACAGTTAAAATTCTACTGATGCCTACTAATCCAATGGCCCACTACTGGAATATGGAACAGGTGGAAGAAGAGTTTCTATAATAGACAATATGATGCTACATTTACATTGAGCGATAATTTGCCCAATCGATCATTTAACGATTTTAAAGCAACAATTTGGTTTTCATAACGGTCATCAGTGTTAAGACGAAGTGAAAAATATTTAAAAGATTGTTATTGCAATCGTTTTAAGATCTCTTAAGCCCATCTCACACATAGGGTGAATTTGTGAAAGACTGTTTACACAAAGCGATCTGAGATTTTTTAGTGAACAACCAACGACGATTTGAGAACATGTTGAAAGATTGAAATGAGCGATTTCTCGCTCGTCGCTTGATCGTTCGCTGTGTTTACACGAGCCGATTATCGTTCAAATGCAATCGTTATTGCAAAAATTCGAAAGATAATTGTTCCGTGTAAATGCACCATAACACTCAGAAATAGAAAATGCTTATTTACTTAATTCTATTTCTTCAGGTGTGCCATTTTCCAAGTCACAAGGCTTTTTCATTGATTCATCAAAGTAATTTGAACTGTCTGTTAAGAGAAAATGGAGATAGGGTTAGTCACAATACAGTAGTTGCATAAAACATTTGCTGTTTTTCAGATAAAACACAAACAAATTGGCATAATTTTAATATTTCTTTCATGGTCTTTTTCTCTACATTTAGGGGAATTTATCATTTCTTGTGCCAGTGAAGAGTGGCAAGATTGCACAAAATTATTTCTCAAGCTCTGTTTGGTGCAAAATAAATTCTGCACAGTAGCAGTTTACGGGTGGGTTAAAATGGAACGGATTTGCAGCGACTTTCAGTCTGCGAGTTCACAGCAAAATCTGCTGTGATCCCCCTCCTGTCAGTTTCAATAGGATTATATACTCGCAGTGAAATTGTCATCTTGCTGCGAGTATGTAAGTGGCAGCCCCCCTTAACCCCCCTGGGTCTGTGCCTACATTGCCCAGTTTGCGCTACAGCTTGTTCTGTGACCCCCCGGCATATGCACATCCCACTCAGCTCAATCAGTGCACTGTGTCACAACCCCCCCCCCCCAACCAAAGTACAATGGCTCACTCAAGGGCAGTGGCGGATTAAATGTACCCTGGGCCCCGGGCTGTCCACCCAACCTGGGCCCCTAACCCGCCCCCTCCCCCCATAAACATATTGCAGTTACATCCAGTGACTCACTGGGGGCATCTTCTCCGATCAGAGTCTGTCACCTTTTCTTTTTCTCTCCATCCAGCCTGGGCCACCTTCAGCCCGGGCCACTTTAAAGTCTTCTCCTGGCTGTGCATCTTCTCTCCAGAATTTGCCAGACAAATATTTTAGGCTCCAACACATACAGTAGTTAGGTCCCTTGTACCCCTATATAGTAGTTACACCCCTCCGTACCCCTATCTGGTTACACCCCTCTGTGCATCCATAGTTTTAAGGTGTCCCTGTAGTATATAGACCCTTGTGTGCTCCTCCAGTTATATACAGCCCTCCTGTGCGCTCCCCCATTAGTATATAGACCCCCCGTGTTCCCCCAGTAGTATATAGCCCCCCTGTGTGCTCTCCCCAGTAGTATATAGACCCCCCATGTGCTAACCAAGTAGTATATAGTCCCCCTGTGCGCTATCCCCAGTAGTATATAGCCAACCTGTGCGCTCCCCCAGAAGTATATAGCCCCCCTGTGTGCTCTCCGCAGTAGTATATAGCCCCCCTGTGCGCTCTCCCCAGTAGTATATAGCCCTCCTGTGCGCCCCCCCAATAATATATAGCCCCCCTGTGCGCTCCCCCAGAAGTATATAGCCCCCTAAGTGCTCCCTCAATAGTATATAGCCCCCCTGTGCTCTCCCCAATTGTGTTCTCCCCCAATAGTACATAGCCCCCTTGCTGTGCTCTCCCCCAGTAGTATGTAGCCCCCTGTGCACTCCCTCAGCAGTATATTGCCCCCCCTGTGATCTCCTCAATAGTATAAAGCCCCCCTGTGCTCTCCCCCCAATAGTATATAGCCCCCTGTGCTCTCCCCAATATTATATAGCCCCCCCTGTGCTCTCCCTAATAGTATATAGCCCCCCTGTGCTCTCTAACAATAGTATATAGACCCCCTGTCCTCTCACCCAATAGTATATAACCCCCTTACTGTGCTCTCCCCAATAGTATATAGCCCCCCTGTGCTCTCCCCAATAGTAAATGGCCCCCTGTGCTCTCTTCCCAATAGTATATGCCCCCCTCTGCTCTCCCCAATAGTATATAGCCCCCCCTGTGATCTCCCCAATAGTATATAGCCCCCCTGTGCTCTCCCAAATAGTATATAGCCCCCCTGTGCTCTGTCCAATAGTATATAGCCCCCCTGTGCTCTGCCCAATAGTATATAGCCCCCTGTGCTCTCCCCAATAGTATATAGCCCCCCTGTGATCTCCCCAATAGTATATAGCCCCCCTTTGCTCTCCCCAATAGTATATAGCCCCCCTGTGCTCCCCCAACAGTATATAGCCCCCTGTGCCCTCCCTCCAATAATATATAGCCCCCTTGCTGTGCTTTCCCCCAAAAGTATATAGCCCCCTTGCTGCGCCCTCTCCCCAATAGTATATAGCCCCCCTGTGCTCTCCCCAATAGTATATAGCCCCCCTGTGCTCTCCCCAATAGTACATAGCCCCCCTGTGCTCTCCCCAATAGTATATAGCCCCCCTGTGCTCCCCCCAACAGTATATAGCCCCCCCTGTGCTCTCCCCAAATAGTATATAGCCCCCTTGCTGTGCTCTCCCCCCAAAAGTATATAGCCCCCTTGCTGCGCCCTCTCCCCAATAGTATATAGCCCCCTTGCTGTGCTCCCCTCCACCCATATAACATAAAAAAAAACAATTATACTCAACTGGGTCCACACGTTCCTCTTCTCTTCCCTCTTGTGGCCGCACTGCAGCGGTCACAAGAGGCTGCACTCCCCTTACCCTGGCGCCGACGCTCCGGTGACGTCAGGAGCCAGAGGGAGAGTGCGGCCTCTTGTGACTGCAGGAAGTGCGGCCACAAGATTGACTGACAGGGAGGGAGCCATTGGCACTCTCTCTCTGTCAGTACCGCCGCTGCTGCTGAAGCGCAGCAGCGGGCGGGGGGCCTGAGGGGGATGCACACCACAGCAGGCGCAGCACATCACTCAGGGGTCCACTGACTCAGTGTGATCCATTATTCTCTCCCACCCCCTGGGAAGGCAAACAACCATTGTAAGTGTTAAATAGTTTCTGCTTATTTCTCACTTTTTATTTTACAACTGTTATTGCATGTATGTATGTCATCTTATTGTATCTTTTTTTTGTAAGCACTGTACCTTTTGTATATCAAAGCGTAAAACTTTAATAAGTTTGATCCTTGTATACTCTAAGAATCCATAGCCATTGGTTAGAATGTTTTAACCCTGTGAGTGCCAGTGAGCTGTGCTTTGGGGCAACAGTGTCCTTTCACTTCTTTTGAATGGTGGTGGCAGTGTATGTTTTGAGGTGCATGAACTATGTTGGCATGTGATTCATGCTCAAAATGCCGCCTGAGTGAAAGGTGAGTGCACGATTGAGTGAGTGGAAATAGCTTAACGCCATGCAGTGGCATCCCTGTCACGTACTGTTAAGCGTGTACTTGACAGTAGGCCTGAACCAGTTTTAGCAAAATGATTATTTGGGCACAAGTCCCAATTATGACAGAAATATTATGTATGAACATGGCCTTAATAAGGCCTATTTAAACTACTACATGACCATAAAAACTGACAAACTGATCTATACCAACAGCGATACATACGATGACATCAAGCAACATTGTTATCCTCAATCCACCTTCATCAAAAACAATACAAGATAAAGGGTTAACAAGTAATAGGTGCAGTTATTTAGAACAACTGGTGGGGGAGGACAAAACAATAATGCAAGCAGTAGCTCCTTTTTCTCAAAGACTAAATGAAACCTTGATAAGAAGCTGGGTTTAATTTATATTTCTGGACTGGCACATTTTAGCTGTCAGTCTTTGTTCTATCATTGTAGTAAGTACAAGGACTGAAAATCTGCTTTACCTTGAGGTCTCAATAAAGAGAAATAAATGAGTTTCATTTTTTTCTACTTTATCTGTCAACAACTACTAGGTTGGTATGAATCTTGGCAGTATGTAATCAAAGTCTTATGTACTGCAATAAAAGAGCTATTCTACTACATTCAATGTAATTGTTTTCCTCTAGCGCAAGCTACTCTGATGCTATACGTTTACTAGTCCATATGTTGGTAGACAAAGCAATAGAGTATATAATATCAGTTTTAATCTGTTCTTAGCAGGATGAATAGAAGTAAAATCATGCACAATAAAGAATTAACCCTCAATTTCCATTGTGTGAATTCATGCATAAAGAAATCAAATGTTAGGTGCTTGATACATATTTGAGAATCATTTTTGATTGTTGTTCACTTTCTATACCCCAAGATGTAATAAACATTTGTCATGGTAAAACTTTTCTGTATGCAGGGGCACAGCTATACAGGGCAAAGAGCTAGCAATTACACCCATGCCTCAGTACCCGAGAGGGCCCTTAGGTCCTTTTGCCTGGGACACAGCAATTGTTAGAAATGTTAGAAAAGGTTGTGGTAGGCCCAGGATCTATAAATTACACCTCTGTTTCTATGTAGTAGATGTGTTGTCAGGTACTATCAGATCCTACCTCTCTTGTCCTAGTAGGCCATTGCAGTTATTTAAGTTTTGCACACTTTTGTATACTATATTTGCTGCGAGTTGATACCAAATACCCAGTATTAGATAATCCTATGAGCTCTACTTCCCTTACATACAGAGTGATTCCTAAGAATGGATGGATCTGGATTTTAGAACATTGTATGATGTGCCTGAGCAGCAAATTGGCTTTTAAAGTTTCACTATCACTTTAAGGAAAAAACTTAACATGTCATAGGGACGTAGGGGCATTTTAAAGGTTTTGATCGGTCAGGGTCTCGGTGAGGCCCCCATTGTTAAAGCTAGGAAAAATGCTCAGCTAAGCGCCTCACTTATTGGCTCGCTGCAATCTCCTTTTCACTGCAGGCGACTCCATAGACTTGTATGGAGATCATCTCTGTCTCTATTATTTAAAAAGAACTTTAGAATAACATGTTTTAACTAGTCAGGAAGTTCAGTTCCCTACCACTCGTGCCAGGAAAAACAGTCAGTGGAGTCCTTTAGTCTCTGGCTCACTGCAGTCTTAGACGGAACGATTATCGTGGAAAAAATCGTTATATCATTTAAATGATAATCGTTCTGTGTAATTGCAGGCAACGATCGAAAAATCGTTTGTAAGTCATTAATCGTTGATTTAGATCTGAACCTAAAATTATTGTTAATCGTTTGCTGTAATTCCACATTCCTTTGCTCAAGTTCCGCATTTTTTCACATCGTTCAGTGTAATAGCACATTGTTCATTATTTTCCTGCAATCAGAAGGAGTAAACGATTATAGTAACGATCGCAATAACAATCGTATCTAACGACCATCGTTCTGTGTAATATGGTGAACGATTTCAGGTTAACCATATAACAATCTCTTTTGCGATCATTTATCGTTAGTCGTTAATTGATAAAAAATTGCTCCATGCAATAGGACTACAGATGAGTGAACCGGGTTCGGGTTCGAGTCGATCCGAACCCGAACAATCGGCATTTGATTAGCTGGGGCTGCTGAACTTGGATAAAGCTCTAAGGTTGTCTGGAAAACATAGATACTGCCAATGACTATATCCATGATTTCCACATAGCCTTAGGGCTTTATTCAAGTTCAGCAGCCACCGCTAATCAAATGCCGAAAGTTCGGGTTCGGATGGACTCGAGCATGCTCGAGGTTCGCTCATCTCTAAATAGGACCCTTATTCTTGCCGCAGGAGATGGACTGTATAGACGTCCACTGACAAGAAATGGAAAATAGTAAAGCTACAACTCTGTAAGCCACATACAAAAAGATAATATTATAAACGGCACATAATAGGTTGGAGCCCTGGTAAGATTTTGCGTTGGGGCTAAGGGCCTTGAGGGAATACAGTACACAATTCACCACGCTTACAGATAAAACTTCTTTAGTAATGCTTTATTGAAAATATGCTTTCATATTCTTTTGCAACACGACTTCACAATGTTGTGCAAAACATATAAATTACCCAAAGTGCTCATAACGCGGACCACATCTGGTTACTGGATACGATTTCACTCCTTACGGAGCTCTTGATCCACCATTTGCATCACCGAAGACAGGTATGCGTGAAGAAGGGAGGAACTCTCCTGAAACGTCCATCCGGCTGCGTGGTTGCACGCTTACCTGTCTTCGGTGATGCAAATGGTGGATCAAGAGCTCTGTAAGGAGTGAAATCGTATCCAGTAACCAGATGTGGTCCGCGTTATGAGCACTTTGGGTCATTTATATGTTTTGTACAACATTGTGAAGTCGTGTTGCAAAAGAATATGAAAGGATATTTTCAGTAAAGCATTACTAAAGAAGTTTTATCTGTAAGCGTGGTGAATTGTGTACTGGACTGTGATTGTGGAGATTGGGAGCCTCCTATGTACACCCGCTACAAACACCCTAGTGCACTCAGCCAATTTGCTTTTGTCCAGTTGACCTTGAAGGAATACCTCTGATCTTTTATATCTAATAGTTAGTATAGCCAAAGAAGAGGCTGTGTGTGATAAGCAAACAAAACATTATATGATATGCCATGTTTAGGTACTATAATATGAGTTTTATGACCACAATATGGTGTTTATGACCACAACAAGCATAACTTTTTCTGTTCAACCTAACTGAACTAAGATCACCACAGAATCCCACAGCGATCTAAGGATGCTTCAGTTCAATCATATGAAGTCCTGAATAGACCAATGGGCCAACATAGATTATAGTGTGTTTGAATACATGTGTCTTAAAGCAAAAGATTAAAATAGAGCCATAGATATTTGAAACAAATATTTTTTACATAGAAACTTAGAAGCCTTACCAAAAAAATACAAAGTAAAATGTTAGCAATCATCCATATAAAATACAACGGTAAAACTCTAAATTTCACGTTACTGATTTAACTTTATTGTAGCCATTAGATCTGAGTTGTGGAATGCAACTCCTGAAAATGTCAGGCAAGGCCACAATCTGTCAGGTGAGCTTCATCACATTTAAGTGCATTGTTTCAGTGCAGGTGAGAATTATTGAACACTTTGGATTAAGGAATTTCAATTCTACAGGCCCTGCAGCTTTAAGAATACTGTCTGGTATAAATGATAATACACCATGTACATGGGCAGCCAAAAACGAGCCCTTAAACAATTAATTCCAATGATTACATTATTTCTAGCTTCTAATATTTCATACCTAGGGAAAGAAATACTATGAAGGATTAAAAAGTGAACTAATCTATGTTAAAGCCTTTAGGGGATTACGGGTATAGTACTGTATGATTATTTGAAGCCAATTGCGTACTGCCAAAGGTAATTTGTTAATAGCTTAAAATTAAAAGTTGAGCGCTAATCATTCATATTCTGCTTTGAAAACACATGAACATATTTAAATTTAATAGGTCCATGTGGAATTTTCATGTAGCTAAATTGCACTGTAAATATGTTAAGAGGACTGTCAAACAAGTCTAATTGTTGTCTCACTGTTGCCTATAATTAAATTTAAATACAAGACTTGAAAGGTGTTTCTATGTTATACAAGAAAATAAACAAATTACACATTCTTGTAATTTCTGAGGAAAGGAAACCCATATTCTCGAAAAGCTCAATTTCTCAAAATACTATTGAGTATCATGCCTTTATTAGTCTATTCAAATAGAAAGGAAATACCATACACATAATATAGATTTAGAATAATATACTGTACCCCTACACTGAAACTATGGGTACAATATGACGGAAAATTCGTTTCAGAGCTACTTAACGCTTTCAAAGGCTATTATGCATTTAGAACTGCAGCAAATGTTAGTTTTTGCATCACCACATTCTCAGCCATAACCCTTTGACGTTGCTGTTTGAGTGGTTGCTTTTTTCGGGATAAGTTTAATGTTTTATTGGCACCACTTTACAACCTATATAAATTAACTAACTAACTATATTAATTGATTAATTGATTATTGATACTTTCTGGGGGAATATGTTTTTTTTTTTTTTTTTAAAGCAAAACAGTCACATGGCAAGAGTTATGTGTTGATAATCGCTGTAGGTGGGCTTTAATATGACAGGACAATAATAGCCTCATT
Organism: Dendropsophus ebraccatus; assembly: GCF_027789765.1. Lineage (NCBI taxonomy): Eukaryota > Metazoa > Chordata > Amphibia > Anura > Hylidae > Dendropsophus > Dendropsophus ebraccatus. The sequence goes on along the minus strand of NC_091455.1, from coordinate 96,334,777 downwards.
TCTGAGTACATGTACATTATTAGGCTATGTTCACACTACGTATGAGACCGGCCGTTCCGTGACCCCAGCCGGGTAACGGAACAGCCAGTCTCTGGCCGGATCATCTCGGCCGGTACTTAAGTAGCGGCCGGGTGATCTTTCCGGCCGCGGAGCTCAGATGCGGGCGCATCAGCATCAGAGCTTCCCATAGCCCACAGTGAAGCGAGCGGCCAGAGCCGCTCACTGTGTTTCACTGAATTCCGGCCGCATAAAACTGACCTGTCAGTTTTTTTCGGGCGCAGCACAGATCCCGGCCGTAGCGTATACCATGTGTGTACGCTCCGGCCGGGATCCAATTGCACACAAGGCTATGTTCAACTCCACAAAACTACGGCCGTAGTTCTGCGGCGAGAACTACAGCCGTAGTTTTACGTAGTGTGAACATAGCCTAAGATTTAAAAAAAAAACTGCAGTTTTTTTACTGGCCTTTTTTTGCTTTTATTTAAACAAATTGTAACAGATTTATCTGTTACAGAAGGGTGTTGGCTATATATTAAAGTTGATACCTGTTGCTCGTGGTGCAGGCACTGAACTATAAACTTAAAAGAGAAGTCCGGCAGGGGGGATTATTTCGGGCTGAAGGTGGGGAAACATAATAAAAAAGGTATAATTATCTGACCCGATGCCCATGCAGCGACAGCTCCAGCTCCTGGACGACAGCCGTCAGTATTCCTAGCTCCCCTGCAGCTATATCATGACCCAGCTGACAGATGCCTAGCTCAGCCAGTCAGTGACTGGGGCAGGACACCACTGCAGTCACTGCTTAGCTGAGAGGGGTAAATTCCACCCATTTGTGACATGTCAACCGAGTTGTGACATATCCTGAGGCGTTTTGAGGGGAACCCTCTTCGTCAGATCTATTGAGGGTTTTCTACAAAATATGTCATCCATTGATTAAAGTGTTACTGTTGTGTCTACTACAACTCCTATTATCTTTGATGTACGAATCCTGAATCAGCTGATCGGCGTCTAAGCCTCACAGATCTCCTGCACAACTGGACCTCGAGAGTGCAAACTTCTTCTCAATTATTGCACGACTTAAATAAATACATAAGCAGCAGCCACAGTAGACACAGGTAAGATAATGCCGCCTAACCAGACTGCATCCTATCCGGACACAGTTAAAAAAAAGCAGCAGAAGAGACTGCACCAAAGTAGTAAAAAATCTTGTGACTTTATATAAACCCTCTAGCGCATTGTTTTGATTTTAGCGGCACAAGAGGAAGTGAATAAAGTCACAAGATTTTTTTTACTACTTTGGTGCAGTCTCTGCTGCTGAATTATTGTACCGAGACTCCTGGTTCCGTTGAAAGGGCTGCAGATGGCAAAAAGGAGTACAAACCACTACTAAAGCGACTGGCATTGTTGGGCTTGTAGCATGACCGCCCAACGTGAGCAGCAAGTTCAGCCACTGGCACACATTTGTCCTGCAGTAATACGCCATGTGCGCCTTATGGTGTTCTCTCTCTTTTCCTAGCACATGTATACAAATGGCATATTACACCTTAAGGCTATGTTCATACTACGTAACTTTCATATTAATCCTGGCCGTTGTTTCCAATTAGCGACAACAACCGTGATTAATACAAAACTTACTTACTATGTTCACACAATGTTGAAATTTAGTGGATGGCCGCCATTTAATGGTAAATAATTGGCGTTATTTTAAAACATTGGCCATTAGTTATGACATTACGGCAATTATTTGTCATAAAATAACATCCATCCACTAAATTTCAGCAGTGAGTGAACATAGCCTTTTTGTGTTTTCATTGCCTCTACATAAGTCCCAATCGCATGAAGCCCGTGCAAAAAACTTGAAACCTACGCCAGCTCAGAGCTGGTGTAGGTTTCCTTGTCATTTTTTGTAGAGAAAAATGATGAAAGAAGAGGACCCAGGGTCAACGCCCCTTGTTCAACCCCCTCCACACCCCCTTCCCGCCCCACTGGCGAAGGTGACGTAAAATGGCCAGATGCTAATATTTTATTCACAAAACGGCCATTTGCGAATAAATTAATTCACATCTGTCCATTTTACGCCAAAAATGCCATTTTTTAGCTTGATAACTTTCCCCTATAGTATACGCTCCAGCCGGGATTCCATACCGCTGCATGAAAAACTGACATACTAGTTTTCTGCGGCCGCTATTTATTAAATAACGGCCACACAGAACATGTCAGTTCACACAATGGAGCGTGCGATTCCGGCTCCGGCCGCACTCTCCGTTGTGTGCAACAGTGAATTGGGATGCGAGCGCACATGGGTGTATCAGTAACAACTGTATAGTGACTGGCAGTGCACTAGCAATGCTGGTCACATACACAGTAGTGATGAGCGAATAGTGAAATATTCGAATATTCGATATTCGTACGAATATCTCCCGAATATTCGAATATTCGATCCCATTAAAGTCTATGGGAACAAGTATTCGATTATTGAAAAACATCTATTCGACCACTTGGAGGTAAAAAACAGAAGCTGGGGGATTTGAACGCTTATCGAATATTCGGCGAACTATTTGATAATATTTGATAGATCGAATACCTTACTATTCGATTGAATATCTATTCGATCGAACAGTATTCACTCATCACTAATACTCTATGCAAAGTCGCTATATTAACGTGAATGGTTTGGCACTGATTATGTCTGTGTATGTAGGGTGAGCCCCAAGTATCAGTTTTCCTGTTGGGCCCAAGGTAACCCAGTCCGACACTGCATTTGCCCCCTATTTTGTGCTAATACACCTTTGTTCAGGTTGATCAAAAGCAGAGGAAAGGTAGAAGGGAATTAGTAGAAGTAGACAATAAAGAGTTTGTTGCCATTTACCTTGGGGACACATTATTTCTATAGAAAAAGTGAAAACAAATTTATGAGAGACTGAAGACATTAATTACAAAGTTACAGTTATTTAGTTTTTATTTTCTACTCAATGACTGTTTTTATTTTCTTGGTGGACATAAGCTTTAACCCGTTAAGGTCAAAGCCTATTTTCGTTTTTGCGCTTTTGCTTATTCCATTTTAAGTTTAAAAGTCCATAGCGCTTGCATTTTTTCACCTAGAGACGTATATGAGCACTTATTTTTTGCGAAACCAATTGTACTTTGCAATGACAGGCATTATTTTTCCATAACATATGCTGTGAAACCTGAAAAAAATCATTTGCGCTGTCAAATTGAAAAAAAAAACGAATTTGTTTTGATTTCGGGGAGTTTTGCATTTACGCCGTCCGTCCTATGGTAAAACTGACTTGCTATGCATGTTCCTCAAGTCGTTACGATTACTATGATATATAACATGTATAACTTATATTGTATCGGATGGCCTGTAAAAAATTCAAACCATTGTTAACAAATATACGTTCCTTAAAATCGCTCCATTCCCAGGCTTATAGCGCTTTTATCCTTTGGTCAATGGGGCTGTGTGAGGAGTTTTTGCGCCATGATGTGTTCTTTCTATCGGTACCTTGATTACGCATATACGACTTTTTGATAGTTTTTTATTACATTTTTTCTGGATTTGATGCGACCAAAAATGCGCAATTTTGCACTTTGGAATTTTTTGCGCTGATGCCGTTTACCGTGCGAGATCAGGAATGTGATTAATTAATAGTTCGGGCGATTAAGCGCGCGGCGATACTAAATATGTTTATTTATTTATTTATTAATTTATATTTATAAAATGGGAAAAGGGGGGTGATTTGGACTTTTATTAGGGGACGGGATTTTTTATTAATAAAAACACTTTTTTACTTTTTTTTTTACTGTAACTAGAAGTCCCCCTGGGGGACTTGTATATAGACAGCACTGATCTCTCATAGAGAGCAATGCTGTGTATATACACCCTGACGTCTCAGATACGTCATGGGTCGCTAAGGGGTTAAAGGGAAACTAACATACCTCTTTTCATGAATATTCATCTGGAGCTCTGTTGTGATGAGTGGCCAGTGACATTCCTACCAAGGAGCCAGCAGACAGGCTAGGTGGATAGGTGCATTGTAGCAGGGCTGTAGTAATGTCCCACTGCACCAAAGGACCTAATTTATATAGTGATAAGATGATGGATTTAACAACAAACTACCTTCATTCTCAGCATCCTATGTGCTATGCTAGTAGTTTAATTTTCAAGATTAAAAATTCCCTGTAATAAATCTCCAGCTCATGATCTTTCTTGATATTGTGAAAGATAGTGAAAGGGATGTGAGGATTCATTGTTGGATACATATTATTAATGTGTAACACTACATTTTATGTGGAGTATGAGATTACATTTTATTTGTGTATGAGATTACCATTCAGCCTGACCATCATTCATACTGACTCAATAAATGATATTTTATGGACACTGACTGGAAAGTAACTAACCAGAAACAGATTGCTTGAATGTATTACTGTACAGAAAGCATGTGCTTGAAGTAGGTATTGTATCTTAAATAAATGTGAAATTCTTAAGAAAATGTTATTTATATATTGACATGGCTGTTTCAGGGCTTATATTTAGAGCTCAAGATAATTTTGTTGCGGCGACAGTTTACAGCAAATATTAACTAAGTATTATAGAACATATAAATATCACCACAGTTTTATAACACCAAAAATGTTTTTTATTTTAGTTTTTTTTTTTTTTTTATGAAAAACAATATATATTTACCCATACTATTATTTTAATGGTTAGGCTTGTAAAACACATAGTGGGAATTTATCATTTGTAGTAGATGAGCAAATTGTGCTAGAATTCTATTGTACTTTCAGTGGTAAACCTGCCCCATAGACTTAAATTTGGGGACATCTTTGCTGCATAACATCAGCATAGACAGTTTTCACACAGTTGCATATAGGACCAGAGGGGATAACTTTTTCCGTGAGAACAGTGTCATAAAAATGCTCAAAGACTTGAAGGCTAATCATTCACTGGGAATTCTGTGCAGAAAAAATATGCAAAGCAGCTCTCGCACCACCTTTTCATAGTACAGTATCTTTTCTAACTCTGGTCTCACTCCAACTATAAGTCATAAAAATGGCTTAGTATGTATGACAAGCCAGAGGTCTTTCCAACAGGAAAGATTACCAATGTGTAGACAGCTGTTGTGGGGTTATTGCCCCTTGTCAGGGTGCTGGCTGGCTAATGAGAGGCCTGTTGTCCAGCTCAGTATTCTGTTTTGTACTGACAAGGGTCAATAACCCCTATGTGTTGGCTGCAGATTGGTATCCTTTACTTTTGGAGAGATCTCTGGCATGGCATACATTGCTAGTCATGTTTTAAGAGTCCTAGTTGAAGGAAGACATAAACAGAACTTTCCTAGGGAGGAAGTAAATACAATCAAAAATAAAACAAATACGACTGTAAATTATGTTGTTATGTCATTCTATTTTAAGGAAACTACCATGGAAACAGCTCACTGGAGTGGCCATCTTACTGTACACAACTGTACACAAAGGCCACAAAAGCTTGTATGTTGCAGGATTTCAAGCTTGTGTACACTGCAGTCTCAGCCTCTTATCGGCAGCAGGTTTAGTATTTTGGGCTGTACAGTTTCTCCATAAACCTATCATTTGTGATACCCCTTTTCAGCAGAAGGAATCTAAATCTACAATATCTGAAGCTACTGGTCCAGTGTATCCAAGCATATTTTTTATGCAGTTCCTCTGTGCAGTTCCTCTTTGCATCTAATCTCAATATAATGGTTACCGTGCTGCTGAACACATGCATCTAATCCAATGGTAATTCAGATACAAGTTAGTGAGCTAGTGTATCTTACCAATGAAATTCTGTCTTTTACATCCTTCCCCCCATTTACAAACCTTTTCTTATTTTGTTTTTGAGATACCAATATCTTAACCCCTTCCCGCATGAGGGAGTAACTGTACGTTCTCATGCGGATGGGGGAGTTCAGAGGAGGGCCGCACAGCGACCCCGCTCTGAACCGCCGCAATCCCAGGTGCTATCTTCATCCCGTGACCGTGGCAATTAGCGGGGATGGTCCGATCGCCGTGCCCGCTAATTAGCCTTTTAAATGCAGCTGTCAAAGCTGTCAGCTGCATTTAAAATGCTCCTTTGCAGCTTCCCTGATGTCTAGTGGGGAGGATCCCCCCCCCCCAGCAACGTGGTCGCAGAGGAGCGATCCCCGCTTCTAGTTCCGGCCAGGTTCTGCGCCATAATGGTGCTGATCCCAGCTCGGCATTCTTTTGTTTTCAGCTGCAGCAGCCAAAAGCAATAGAATGCTTATCTCATGGATCTATGCAGTATTACTTTACTGCATAGATCTCTATGAGAGATCAGTGTGGATATACTGTAAGTCCCCCAAGGGGGGCTTCTAGTATATGTGTAAATAAAAGAAAACGTTTTATTATTAATTTTGCAGTGTTAAGCCTGACATTGCAAAGTACAATTAGTGGCACAAAAAATAAGCGCTCATGTGGGTCTGTAGGTGAAAAATGCGAGCGCTGTGGCCTTTCAAACACAAGGAGGAAAAAACAAATGCGCAACAAAAAAATTAGTCCGGTCCTGAAGGGGTTAAAAACTACATCAGATTCTGTGGACTACATCAATGATCACTAGTTTTTGTTTGTTTGTTTTATATATAAAAAAAAATGGTCAATGAGAAGTGTGGGAGTGTTAATTATATTTAAAAAAAATCTGGTGTTTTGTACATTAGTAGTGGAACCCATCAATTAATAAGCTGGGGTTTAGTGTTAGCCTGCAAAATGGCTAACACTAACCCCCACATCATTACCCCAGAATCCACTGCCACAGGGGTATTGGGAAGAGTTGAGGACCAACAGTCCTGGAGTGTCAAAAAATGACAATACTGGTTTACTGTACGTGGTAGCAGGCTGGTATTTCCTCTGTGCCTTTTAATCTAATCCCAATATAATTGTTACTATGCTGCTGATCACACGCATCTAATTAAGGGTGGCTTCACACACAACGGATCACAGTGGAAATCTCACAGCGAGATCCGTTGCAATCCAAGTTTCTGGCAATTCCTAAGTGAATACATACTTGCAGTCGATCTTCAGACCGCTGCGAGTATGTAAATCACTCGCCCCCTAACCCATACGCTGCCTGCACATACATCACCTGTCCCCAATCTAGCTTGCTGCCCAGAGTCAGTGGCTGCGGCTGGGCAATGCACTGATTGGCTGGGTTGGAGAGCAGGAAGCTGGGACCCCATGCAGCAAACTGGATTGAGGATGGGTGATGTATGTGCAGGCACCATGTTGGTTAAGGGGGCAGGTGATTTACATAATCGCAACAGTCTGAAAGATCCACTGCAAGTATGTTTTCACATAGGAACTGCCAGGACCTTGGATGGTAATGGATCTTGCTGCAAAACTCGCAGTGAGATTTCCACTGCACTTGGTGTGTGAAGCTACCCTTAACGGTATAAAAAGATACAAGTTAGTAAGCTAGTGTATCTATTTTGGACTTTGCATCTATGCCTATCAAGTGTAGTACTATCTGCTCAGCAGGTGTATTTAATACCCCTATTCCACAGAACGATTATCGTTCATAAACTCGCTCCAACGACCACTCGTTAACGATCACTAAACTATTTTTTTTAGCGAACGATAACACATAACGTGAACGATATATGTAGTGTAACGATTATTTTGCGGTCGTTACATGGTCGTTTAAAACGTTCGCCGGGGTGATAATGACCATACGACACACCTACTTTTTTTAAACCTTTTTACGAACGACTGAAAGATTTCTAATTTTACAAACTGATTACCGAATTATCTTTCAAAGACCAACAACTTTTTTTCAACATGCTGAAAAACAATTTTGAACAACAGTATAACGATTTTGCCTTTGTCGTTTGCTCGTTCACACCAATTCCACGAAGTGATTTTTGTTAACGAGCGGTTGTTGGAGCGAGTTTATGAACGATAATCGTTCCGTGGAATAGGGCCTTAAGCTAGGCCTAGGAACAAAGAGGTTAACCCCCTAAAAGCCATATAGTACACAGTACTACTAGACAGTAACACGACACACCCTATTTACAAACCTTTTTTTCCTTTGTTTTTAAGATACAATCTTGAGGCCTACATTTGATTTTATGGACTACATAAATGACCACAGGGTGTATTTTTGCAATTAAAAGATTAATAAAGGGTGTGGGGGTGTTTATTTATTTATTTATTTTTAATCTGGTGTCTTGTAGCTTAACCCATAGCTGCACCAGGACGTTATTGAACGTCCTCGTGCCGCTATGGGAGTTCAGAGGGGGGTCGCGCGGCGACCCCCCTCTGAACTGCCGCGATCCCGGGTGCCGCATGTAGCCCGGGCTCGCGGCTATTAGCGGGCACGGTCCGATCGCCGTGCCCGCTAATTAAGTACTTAGAAGCAGCTGTCAAAGTTGACAGCTGCTTCTAAATACTTGCTGTTATGCATCCCTGGTGGTCTAGTGGGGGGATCGCCCCCCTGCGGCGCGATTGCGGGGGGGGGGGGCGATCCCTGCATCCATCCCGGGCCGGGGTCTGCTCCATAATGGCGCTGATCCCGGCTCGGCATTCTATTACTTTTGGCTGCAGCAGCCAAAAGTAATAGAACACCGATCTCATGGATTCATGCAGTATAACTATACTGCATGGATCTCTATGAGAGATCAGAGTGCATATACTAGAAGTCCCCCAGGGGGGCTTCTAGTATATGTGTAAAGTAAAAGAAAAATGTATTTTTAATAACACAAAATCCCCTCCCCTAATAAAAGTCTGAATCACCCCCCTTTCCCCATTTTATAAATAAAAATAAATAAATAAATTAATAAACAAACATGTTTGCTATTGCCGCGTGCGTAATCGCCCGAACTATTAATTAATCATATTCCTGATCTCACACGGTAAACGGCGTCAGCGCAAAAAAATCACAAAGTGCAAAATTGCGCATTTTTGGTCGCATCAAATCCAGAATAATTGTAATAAAAAGCGATCAAAAAGTCATATATGCGCAATCAAGGTACCAATAGAAAGATCACATCATGGCGCAAAAAATGACACCTGACACAGACCCATAGACCAAAGGATAAAAGCGCTATAAGCCTGGGAATGGAGCGATTTTAAGGAACATATATTTTCTTTAAAAGGTTTTAATTTTTTACAAGCCATCAAATCAAATAAAAGTTATACATGTTACATATCGTTGTAATCGTAACAACTTAAGGAACATATATAACGAGTCAGTTTTACCCCAGGGCGAACATAGTAAAAACAACCCCCCCCCCAAATAAAAAAAAAACTTTTTTTTTTTCAATTTCACCACACATATAATTTTTTTCTGGTTTCCCGGCACATTTTAGGCAAAAATTACATCGGCCATAGCAAAGTACAATTAGTTGCGCAAAAAATAAGGGCTCATTTGGGTCTCTAGGTGGAAAAATGCAGGCGCTATGGCCTTATATACACGAGGAGGGAAAAACGAAAATGCAAAAATGAAAACTGGCTGTGTCCCCTAAGGGTTAATAGTGAAACCCCTGTATTACTAAGCTGATTTTTAGTGGTAGCATGTATAATGGCTAACACTAACTTCCACATTATTACCCCAGTATCCACCACCACAGGTACTGGGAGGAGCAGGGTACCAGCAGTCCTGTAGCTTCAAAAAATGGCAAAACTGGTCTAGGTGGTAGCAGGCTGATATTTTTAGGCTGGGAATTGCCAAAATGTTGCTGTTTGGTTTACCTGTCTGATTAAGAAACAGAGGGGGTGGGGTTCTATGCATTTTTTTTTAAATAAATCAATTTTAAAAAGCACAGGACCTGTCTCTGTTCCATTACCAGCCAGGTAAAAAACAAATAGATGTGCTAGCCATGGAGACAATGGCAGCATGGAAGTGCACTCACAATGCGCTGAAAGGCTGAGTTTCCACACTGCGTTAACATAGCCTAACATTTACTCCTCCCCACTCCCGTCTGCATGACCTCTTTCTCTGCACTGCAGCCTATAGTGACCCTCGCCTGCCTGGCCAGGGGCAATACAGGCTGCAGACACAGGGAAGAGAAATCAGCTCCAGTATACCTGCATCTTAAGCTCACAGCTTAATACAGTTACTCAAAAGCACTTAAGCCATAAAAGCCATTGCATTACTGGTGGTTCTCTCTAAAGAGAAAGCTACCTTAAAAAGTGCTTTGCATATTATTTCTTCACAGTTACTTTCATGAGATACATTAACCTGGATATCATTGTACTACAAATGCATGTAGTTACATAGAAAGGAGTTAAAGAGGAAAAACAGTGTAATGTCATTCAAATTATATGTACCTTGTACATCTATTGCTCCATAACATTGAACTTATCAATGATTATTTAGGAGAGTACATTATGATAAAATGTCTAAGTGAAATGTTAAATATGAATTTTAAGCACAGTGTCTACTTGCCCACACTAAATCTTTTTTTTATTATACATTTCAACTCACATTATGTTTTATTAACGTTGTGATTAAATTTATAATATTTCATATTAATAATGTAACCTTAATTTGTATGTGGCTTTTATTTTCAATTACAGTAGGTCATTGCTTCCAACCTTTTTTTCCATAAATTATTAATCACATGCCAATATAAAATCTCAATTGGAAACTCATCTCAAGTAATAATTATATTCCTTTTATGACTCCAGATGCCCTATGCCTTATGAGTTGGGCCTTATTAATCAATCACTGTTGATACTGAACACACTATCCTTGATAGTTACAATGACACCCTAGCCTATTATTTATGCCATTATGTGTAGTTCATACAGTATTTTACAATTTTGTAATAAAATGAACATCACATCATGTCAGTTCTGTGCTGAAATGATCACTAGCCAAAAAAGGCAAAAGAGAGGTGAAGCCATTTGTAAAGAATTTCTGATATATAAAATTACTATCAATTCCCCGCATTCTAAGAGCCATAGCCCTTTTATTTTCCCCCCTACAGGGCTGGTTGGGGTGTCATTTTTGCGCCCTGATCTCTAGTTTTTATTAATATCATATTGGTGTAACAGAAAAATGTTATATTTTATTTTTGTGATATATAGTTGAATAAAATCATCAACGCTGGTGCATTTTTCTTTTCCGTTTACGTCGTTCAACGTGCGGTAACAATAATGTTATATTTTGATAGATCGGACAATTCGTTACGATATGTAATATGTTTATTTTTTAATATTTTTATTTTTATAATGGGCAAGGGGGTCTGTTAAACTTTTATTGGGGGGGTTATAAGCGTTTTTTTATACTTTTAACCCCTTAAGGACCAGGCCTAAAATGGCCTTAAGGACCAAGGCAAATTTTATGAATATGACCTGTGTCACTTTATTCATTAATAACTTGGGAATGCTTTTACCTATCTGGCTGATTCTGAGATTGTTTTCTCGTGACATATGGTACTTTACATTTCGGGTAAATTGGAGTCGATACTTATAACGAATCTTTATATAAAAAACCAAAATAACGTGAAAAATTGTGAAAAAATGCATTTTTCCAACTTTGAAACTTTTCTACTTATACAGAAAATGGTAATGCCACATAAATTATATATTAAATAGCATTAGCAACATGTCTACGTTATATTGGCAGCATTTATTAAACTATCTTTCTTTTTTTTTTTTTTTAGACAATAGAAAGCTTAAAACATTAGCAGCAAATTTCCAAATTTTCAGTAAAATTTCAAAATCAGATTTTTTTAGGGACCTGTTCAGGTTAAGGCTAGGTTCACACTATGTAACTGTGCGGCTATATTTTTTATGCGGCTGTAAATGTGCGGATGAAACTACGGCCGTGGGAAAAAATAGACATGCGGCTCAAAACATACGGTCATTTACTTGGAAATCTGGTTCAACTAAAAATAACAAATAAAATCTTAAGAAAGTGATGCAAACACCTCTGGATGCATCTGGGAAAGCAGGGAACACAGTTTACATGAATTGCTATTACCGGGGTTTGCGATCCTCTGCAGTAATGCCGATGTCTCTCATGGTTAATCTATTAAAATAATAAAACACATTTTCGTTGTAATAAAGTCCCTTTCGTTGTTCAATAATTAAATTTAAACTAATCCATCATTTTGCAATTAAATATACTGTTAAAATAAATATATATATAAATAAATGTATATTTATATATATATTTATTTTTTGACAGTATATTTAATTGCAAAATGATGGATTCGTTAGAATTAAATTATTGAACAATGAAACTGATTTTATTTCAACGAAAATGTGTTTTATTAATTAAATATTAATTAGTACAGGAAGCTCCATAAGCCGTTAATTCATATTGCCGGCAAAAGAGTATTCTGTACTAATCATCACTTTACTTTAATGAAAACATCAAATGTTTCTTCTAATTATGTTATCACAATAGCATTATTAGAAGAAACATTTAGAATTATATGTGCGCTCAGCTGATTGGCTGATCGGCTGAGCGCACATATTAAGAGCCGGTCCGCAGTACAGTGACTTCATTGTGCTGCGGACCAGCGAAGAGACAACATCGGGGTGAGTATAGAGCTCTCCCCACCCCCTCCCCAGCACTGCACCCCTCCCAGCAAGGAAGGGGGGGTCAGTTAACCCCTTCCTTGCTGGGATGGGTGCAGTCTGACATCAGTCTGGCCCCCAAGGGGTTAAGGGGGATGCAATACATCCTCCCTTAACCCCTTGGGGGCAAGACTGTAAGCAGCGATCTGTAAAGATGCTGCATACTGTAAGGAGCACAACACCGCTCACAATGATGGGTGTTGTGCTCCTGTTTGTGTGTTTTTTGAGTGTTTCTCCCTTTTTGTTTTTCAGATATCGGTATCCTGGGGATTACGTCGGATTCCTTGGACTTCTTCGATGACCAGCGTTTTTTATTTTTTTATTTTTTAATAAAATGGTCAATGAGGGGTGTGGGGGTGTTTTTATTTGAATAAAAAAATTTTTTAACTTGTGTCTTGTCTTTATTTCTTTACTTTATAGACTAATAGACGAAATCCATTACTAAGTCGGGGCCTAGTGTTAGCCGGTATAAAATGGCTAACACTAACCCCCTATTATTACCCCAGTACCCAATGCCACCAGGGGTACTGGGAAGAGCCGGGTGCCAGTGGTCCCGGAGCGTCAAAATTGGCGCTCCTGGACCGGGCAGCAGCAGGCTGGTAAGATTTAGGCTGGGGAGGGCCTAAACCAATGGTTCTTCCCACCCTGGTGTTACCAGGCTGCTGTCGTTTGGTTTTTAACCCGGCTGGTTATAAAAATAGGGGGGACCCTATGCGTTTTTTTAAAAAATAAATAAATAATTAAAAAAAACGCATAGGGTCCCCCCTATTTTTATAACCAGCCGGGTTAAAAACCAAACGACAGCAGCCTGGTAACACCAGGGTGGGAAGAGCCATTGGTTTAGGCCCTCCCCAGCCTAAATCTTACCAGCCTGCTGCCGCCCGGTCCAGGAGCGCCAATTTTGACGCTCCGGGACCACTGGCACCCGACTCTTCCCAGTACCCCTGGTGGCATTGGGTACTGGGGTAATAATAGGGGGTTAGTGTTAGCCATTTTATACCGGCTAACACTAGGCCCCGACTTAGTAATGGATTCCGTCTATTAGACGGCTTCCATTACTAAGTCTATAAAGTAAAGAAATAAAGACAAGACACAAGTTAAAAAAAATTTTTATTCAAATAAAAACACCCCCACACCCCTCATTGACCATTTTATTAAAAAATAAAAAACGCTGGTCATCAACGTAGTCCACGGAATCCGATGTAATCCCCAGGATACCGATATCTGAAAAACAAAAAGGGAGAAACACACAAAAAACACACAAACAGGAGCACAACACCCATCATTGTGAGCGGTGTTGTGCTCCTTACAGTATGCAGCATCTTTACAGATCGCTGCTTACAGTCTGGCCCCCAAGGGGTTAAGGGAGGATGTATTGCATCCCCTTTAACCCCTTGGGGGCCAGACTGATGTCAGACTGCACCCATCCCAGCAAGGAAGGGGTTAACTGACCCCCCCCTTCCTTGCTGGGAGGGGTGCAGTGCTGGGGAGGGAGTGGGGAGAGCTCTATACTCACCCTGATGTGTCCTCTTCGCTGGTCCGCAGCACAATGAAGTCACTGTGCTGCGGACCCGCTAATTATATGTGCGCTCAGCCGATCAGCCAATCAGCTGAGCGCACATATAATTCTAAATGTTTCTTCTAATAATGCTATTGTGATAACATAATTAGAAGAAACATTTGATGTTTTCATTAAAGTAAAGTGATGATTAGTACAGAATGCTCTATTGCCGGCAATATGAATTAACGGCTTATGGAGCTTCCTGTACTAATTAATATTTAATTAATAAAACACATTTTCGATTAAATAAATTCAGTTTCGTTGTTCAATAATTTAATTCTAACGAATCCATCATTGTGCAATTAAATATACTGTCAAAAAATAAATATATATATATATATATATATATATATATATATATATAAATATACATTTATTTATATATATATTTATTTTAACAGTATATTTAATTGCAAAATGATGGATTTGTTAGAATTAAATTATTGAAAAACGAAAGGGACTTTATTACAAAGAAAATGTGTTTTATTAATTTAATATATTAACTATTAGAGGCATCGGCATTCGGCATCATTGCCGGCTATTTTTGAAGTACTCCGTACAGACCGCCTGTCAATCCACGGCCGCGTTTCCAGCCGCAAACAATGGTCTTGTTCATTTTTTACGGGTCCGTTTACGATTGGGCAGTAGATTCATACATAGTGTGCACTGTGCAGCCGTATATCCTATACTTTCCAGCGTAGGCATGAACCACCAAAAATACCGCCGCACAATTACAGCCGCAAATACAGCCGCACACTTACATAGTCTGAACCTGGCCTTAAAGTCTATTTGAGGGGACTGTATGTTATAAAGCCCCACAAAGCACCCCATTTCAGAAACTGCACCCCCTAAACTCTGCAAAAGCACATCCAGAAAGTTTTTTAACCCTTTAGGAGAGTCACAGAAATAAAGGCTAAGTGTGTAAGAAGTTTGAAAATTTTAATTTTCTGTGCAGAGATTTTATTGTAATCCAATATCTTTCCTAATTATAAACCTATTACCAGAAAAATGCACCCCAATATTGATTGCCCCATTTCTGCAGTTTATAGAAATACCCCATATGTGGCCCTAATGCTCTATTTATTTGACGCAACCACAAGCCTCAGATATAAAGGAGCGCCTAGTGAATTTCAATGCCTCCGTTATATTTGGTCATTTTTGACTACCACTTCAGGTTGGCAGAGGCTCTGGAGTACCAAAACCTAAAAAACACCACTAAAGGGACACCATTTAGAAAACTACACCCCTCGAGGAATGTAACAAGGGGTGCGGTGAGCATTTGGACCCTACAGGTACTTCACAGATTTTCAGAACAATGTGGCGTGAAAAAAATAATAATAATTTTTTACACTAAAACGTTCTAGCCTTCAAGTTTTCATTTTCACAAAGGGATAAAAGGGGTGCAGTGAGCATATGGACCCCACTGGTGACGGGAACAAATGTGGAACAATGTGACGTGAAAGTGAAACATTTCATTGTTTCACTTTCACAGCACAAATGGGCCCGTCATCAAGGGGTCCATATCCTCACTGCACCACTTGTTATATTCATTGAGGGGGGTAGTTTCCAGAATGGGGTCACTTGTGGGGGGTTTCTACTGTCTAGGCAGCACGAGGGCTCTGTAAATGCGACATGACATTCATCATCCATTCTGGCCAAATCCAGCCTCCAAAATCCAAATGGCGCTCCTTCCCTTCGGAGGCTTTCCCTGCACCCACGTGGCTCTTTATGTCCACATGTGGGCTTTTTACGGACTCAGGGGAAATTTCTCTACACATTTTGTGGTTTTTTTATCTTTTAACCCCTTGTGAAAATGTAAGAATCAAGGCTAGACCAACATTATAGTGTAAAAAATGTAATATTTCATTTTCACGCCACATTGTTCCACATTTGTGCCCGTCACCAGTGGGGTCCATATGCTCACTACACCCCTTGTTACATTCCTTGAGGGGTTTAGTTTCCATAATGGGGTCACTTGAGGGGGGTTTCAACTGTGTTAGCAACACAGGGGCCTTTTACATGCAACAAGGCCCTCGAAATCCATTCCAGCCTCCAAAAGCCAAATGGCGCTCCTTCCCTTTGGAGGCTTACCCTGCACCCGCATGGCACTTTATGTCCACATATGGGGTATTTCTGAACTCAGGGGAAATTGTTCTACACATTTTGTGTTTTTTTTTATCTTTTAACCCCTTGTGAAAATGAAAAAATCAAGACAAGATCAATCATTTAGTGTAAAAATTTTAAAAAAGTTACATTAAATGTTGGTCTAGCCTTGATTTTTTTTCCATTTTCACAAGGGTTTAAAAAAGAAAATGAATGCAAAACGTGTAGGGTAATTTCCCCTGAGTACAAAAATACCCGACATGTGGATATAATGTGACATATGGGCACAGGGCAAGCCACCAAAGGGACAGAGTGCCATTTAGAGGCTGGAATGGAGGATGGAGGGAGGCCATGTCGCAATTACAAAGCTCCTGTGCTGCAAGGACAGTAGAAGCCCCCAACAAGTGACCCCATTCTGGAAACTACACCCCATAAGGAATCTAACAAGAGGTGCAGAGAGCATATGGACCCCACTGGTGACGGGCACATATGTAGAACATGTGGTGTGAAAATAAAAAAATTTTTTTTTTCATTTTCACGGCACAAATGTGCCCGTCACCAGGGGGCCATATCCCCGCTGCCCCCCTTGTTAGATTCCTTATGGGGTGTAGTTTCAAGAATGGGGTCACTTGTGGTGGGTTTCTACTGTCCTGGCCGCACAAAGGCTTTGTAATTGCATCATGTCATCCTCTAATGGGAATGGCGGCCATGCCTATTTAGCTACAAAAATACAATTATAATTAATTTTCGGGCTATTAGGCCAATTATTAGTTTATAAGGTTGAAAAGGACAAGAGTCCATCAAATTCAACCTGTGTTGATCCAGAGGAAGGCAAAAAACCTCCCTCCATAATGGCAATCAGAATAATCCCTGGATCAACCTGACCCCTGAAATAGGAATAAGGGATAGAATTTAGAAAATGTAGAACTCCAATGACGTGTGGTACGCCTTGAAGCGATCCAGTATGCAGAGGCCGAAGTGATCAGGACAGGCGTCACACTGGAAAATGGTGTCCTTCCTGATCCCCCTGTTACGCCACACTCTGCACTTCCTCTGGGGTCTCCTGTTTTCCAGTATGAGGGACGTCACCTGGAAAATGTTGCCCTGATGCAATATGGGGTCCTTCATATCCAGAAGCGCTGGGTCCGCTCCATGGCTGCTAAATATTAGGGCTCTATTACTGCTTCTGATATTTTCGGATCGTGCCGCAAGCTATAGTAGCTCGGGCAGCGAGGGACCGGAAGAGGGGGGTGCTGGTATAAAAGTTATCCCCGTACAGGTGGTAACCTTTATCCAGCAGTGGGAAGATCAGTTCCCAATCTATCTTCCCACTAACTCCAAGCATGGGGGGGCATCTGGGGGCTGGATTCGGGTGTCCCTTCCTTCATACACTCTAAGGGTACGTGCACACTGTGGAATGGCGAAGGATAACGCTTTGTGCATTCCGCAGCTGGCACCCACCGGTGGACTGGTGCAGGCGCACGTCTTCGCTCGTGTCACACTCCATTCTATGCACGGGCGGATTCCGCCCTCTGTCCAAAGAATGAACGTGTTCATTCTTTGGACAGACGATGGAATCCGCCCGTGCATAACACGGGTGGAGACGCACGCCTGCATCAGTCCACCAGCGGGTGCAAGCTGCGGAATGCACAAAGGGTTATCCTTCTCCATTCCGCAGTGTGCACGTACCCTAAATCTTTAAGTGTACCCTGAGGTACTCTCACAGAGTTTGGAGAATTTCCCGCCATAAAGTCATCTCTTATTGGGATGGTACTGGCGGAAAAGACATGTCTGGGGGGCAGCGTACGCTACGCTACCCCGAGACACGTCACTGGATGATGAGGAGGATGATGATGATGAGGATGAATGGAGGTAAAAAGGATCCCCCCATTCATCCTCACTGGCTGTTTTGGTGTCAGAGGCAATAATAACGTTTGCGTCCGACACCGAAAACACCCTGGGGACAATTTTTATATGGGGATTGGTATATGGGGTATGTAAATGTGTAGTGGTGTAGTGTAAAACTTTATTTTGTGTAATGTAGTGTTTTTTTACATGTTTTTTTTTAACATTAAGTATAAAAAAAAACTACGCCAAAAAGGGTGTTGCTGATAAATGCCGCACTTGTGTGCGATACTTATCAGCAGACCGTGGCGGTAGGATATAGAAAAAAAACACCCTACGCCAAAAAGGAGGAGTCGCTGGTTACGTGTGATGCTGATCAGCACTCAGCCGCGGTAGGGTGCGGAAAATTAAAGAAAAAAAAAAGGGGAAAAAAAAACCAAAACCATTTTCTACATGCTGAACATCCCTATAGCTAATGATAAGTGTATAATATACACTTATCAGCCGCTAGGGGGCAGTAGACGCAAATTCTGGAAAAAGACGAAGATAGATGACGGAGGACCCGAAAAAAGCCGAAGCCGGACCCGACGGAAATAGCCGAAGACGACGAAGCGAGAAGATGACGCCGCAGACCCCCATTTTTTTTCGGGTCATTGGGTCACCGAGACCCAGAAAGCTGTAGATCGCCACTATTGGCTGATCTGAATTGATCAGCCAATAGCAGCGATCGTCAGCACGGGGGATGTTAACCAGCCCCCGTGCCGACAAGCTAGGGTGGCCTGCTATACATTATAACCGCGGGTGTACATTTACGTCCGTTCGCGTTAAGGCACGGGCTGCTAGGGCGTAAATGTACACCCGCAGTCGTTAAGGGTTTAAAAACATTTTTATTACGCTTTTTTTTTTACACTTTCATTTACTGTAAAATATGCAATCATTAGATTGCATGTGCTGATCTACGCTATGCCATAGCATAGCATAGATCAGTGTTATCAGCAATCTATGTATAGAGCCTGCCTGAGAGCAGGCTCTACACATAGATTGCCAATCCGACAGGACGGAGGCAAGGAGCTTACCCCCGCCTGTCAGTACATGCGATTGGGACCACCGCAGCATGGCTGTGGGGGTCCCGATCACTCAGTGACAGATGCTTGAGAGTCAGCTGCGGGATCCCAGCTGACTCTCCTTACCTCCGACCCTGAACACTGATGTGAGTGCGATCGCTCTTACTGCAGCGCTCCAGCTCACATCAGGAAGCCCCATCAGTGTCAGGAACGTGTATATACATTCCTACTGCATGGGGTATTTTTACACTTTCATTTACTGTAAAATATGCAATCATTAGATTGCATGTGCTGATCTATGCTATGCCATAGCATAGCATAGATCAGTGTTATCAGCAATCTATGTATAGAGCCTGCCTGAGAGCAGTCTCTACACATAGATCGCCAATCCGACAGGACGGAGGCAAGGAGCTTACCCCCGCCTGTCAGTACATGCGATTGGGACCACCGCAGCATGGCTGTGGGGGTCCCGATCACTCAGTGACAGATGCTTGAGAGTCAGCTGCGGGATCCCAGCTGACTCTCCTTACCTCCGACCCTGAACACTGATGTGAGTGCGATCGCTCTTACTGCAGCGCTCCCGCTCACATCAGGAAGCCCCATCAGTGTCAGGAACGTGTATATACATTCCTACTGCATGGGGTATATATACAGATTGCTGGTGAGAAGGGGTTATAATAAAGTAAATAGTAAGCAAGTAATACTCATTTACGCCCCTGGTGTATCTGATTACAAAGGTTTTGAAATCAAGATCAGACTTATTTCACGATTTAACACCTTAGTGACAGCCTATATGTCTTTCTATGGCTGTCACTATGTATGGCTTTATATGGCTGGCAGGACCAGAGTAAGTGTTTGCCGCGCTCCTGGGCTTGTATTGCAAAAGATCATCTGTCAGTATCCCAGCTGATCTCCTGCTGTAACTATCTAGAGCAGAAGTTTACCATTCTGGGTAGCTTTACCTGTTACATGATACTGTTAAGCCATGTAAGAAGGCTATACTTACCGATCAGAAGTCTCGGTTCCCGATCATCTCAATGGAAATCCTGGGGGCTTTTTGAAGGCTCCCAAGCCTGCCATGTATGCCTCTACACAGCCATGCCAGAGTCATAGCTATGTAGATTGCCTGTCAGCATAAGGCTATAATCACACTAAGTTAAAGCGACTCTGTACCCGCAATCTGACCCCCTAAACCACTTGTACCTTCAGATAGCTGCTCTTAATCCAGGATCTGTCCTGTGGTCCGTTCGGCAGGGGATGCAGTTATTGTCATAAAAACAACTTTTAATCTGGCAGCGGCCGGGGCTTACACCTATGCAAAGCTCAAACAGCAGTAAATGTTCCTGGATTATTCCTAATGATGAGGAGGGTGGGGAGGAAGGACGGAGAGGTGGTGCCAGCCTAATGCATATTCAAATGTAAGCCCCGGCCGTTAGACACAGCTCTGCAGGATTAAAAGTTGTTTTTAGGACAATAACTGCATCCCCTGCCGAACAGACCCCAGGACAGATCTTGGATTAAAAGCAGCTATCCAAAGGTACAAGTGGTTTGAGGGGGACAGATTGTGGGTACAGTGAAAAGGTGTCCACTTTTTCTTTTCGAAAAGATGTCCATTATTGTCACTTTTTAATGGAATGCAGTGAAGGCTAAGGAATGACAAACGTCCAATGCACACAGTATATTAAATAATGGATGTTGTCTGCGCGGACATCAAAATAATGATCATGACAACTTTTTTTAGACGTCTTTTGTAAACAACAGAAATTATTTTTTAGTTATTCACACACAGTTCTTTTTTTCTTTTTACCATCTCTAACAATAAATTCAATAAACTTTTCAAATAAAAACACACCCAAAGGCCAATCAGTCAATCTAAGGGTGCCTTTACACAGAGAAATTTATCTGACAGATTTTTGAAGCCAAAGTCAGGAGTGGATTTGAAAAGAGGAGAAATCTCAGTCTTGGCTTTATGACCTGTTCTCTGTTCATAGTCTGCTCCTGGCTTTGGCTTCAAAAATATGTCAGCTAAATATCGCTGTGTAAAGGCACCCTAAACAAGAATAATGTACCAACAGCTGTCATTGGTTCTTGGCAGTTAACCCTAAAGGTGTTGCGATCAGTGCGATCACAGCACCTATAATGCTAAAAGAAGAGAGAATCCTCCCTTCTTTGCCCATCAGGGCTGTGCAAAGCTATTGTACAGCCCTGAAGGTTTCTGGGATGGCAGGAGGCTTTCCTGAGGCCTACGGAGGCTACAGAAACTGATCTGGTTTAACCTTACGCTGAGCCTGGTCTGCTTTACCTATTACAGGCATATTGCATTGCAATGCAGCTCAGCACTGCAATGAAATATGCCTGTAATCAGGCAATACCAAAGTGAAGTGCCCATGGGGGGACAATAAAATAAAATTAAAAAAAAACACACACAAAAAAAATATAACTAAACAAATTAAAATACACACATATTACCCTATAGTCCCCAATACAATAAAAAATGTAGAAAAATATATATAAAAATAAAAAAGTACACATATTTAGTATTGCCATTCCGTAACAAGCTGGCAATAAGATTATTGCATGATTAAACCTGCATGGTGACCGCAAAGAATTTAAAATGAGAAAAATAGTAATTGTATCATTTTTCTAATGAAAAATGTCTGTTTTACCTCTGTTTTATCAGTAATAGAGAGAGTCCCGGGATAACTACATGTACCACCATTAAAACCAGGGTGCAGCCCCCTCGCAACCTCTACTGCAGACCCCCAGCAGTAAAAAGATAGAGAGATAATTCAGAGGATAGCCCATGTCAGGTCACTTCTTTCCCTGATAATTTAGTCTGCTGCAGCTTTCACCTCCAGGTCTCTGTGCTAGGCCCCTTTGGGTGTAAAAAAAAATGCCAATGCTGGTGCTGCCACTTACAAGTTATTGTTCTAGGTCCCAGTGGGTAAAATAGATTGCTCCTAATGGTTGTCAGGATCAGGGGACGTGAGCCCACTGTGTCACGTGCCCATCTGTTCTTAAGGGTGTTGTCTAAGCATATCCTGTGTTCTTCATGAGATACTCCTGATGATGGAGATAGTCTTTTCCAGAGGATACGCCACGTTGCTACTTCTTGAGATAGATGAAACATGTGACAGTTTCATCTTTCATTTATCCAGACAGACCAGTTGGTAAATGTGAACCAACAGAGTTGCCAAACAGACAGTACAAGCAAATGTTTGAATAAAGGACATGCCTGATACAGGCAATGGGTGCAGGTGACAGATACTAGGGACAAATACACAGGAGCAGGTGACAAAATGTGGGTAACTTGGTGCAGAAACGGGTAGCAGATGCAAACACAGGTTGGGTCAGACTCACACTGAGGGTAATAACAAGCAGAAATACAGGAACCAACTGGGAGTCCAGGACCATACAACAGGACCACTAGGACACAGGAACACCACATCGGGAACACAGGGACTAAGCCGGAAAGTACAGGAACACTGTATCAAGACTACTTTAGCAAGACCAAAGGAGGAAGAACCCTACTCGGTTTTTTTAAATTATTTATTTATTTAAAAAAAATGAGTAAGGTTCCCCCTATTTTCATAACCAGCCGGGTTAAAAACCAAGCAACAGCAGCCTGGTAACACCAGGGTGGGAAGAGCCATTGGTTTAGGCCCTCCCCAGCCTAAATATTACCAGCCTGCTGCCGCCCCAGTCCAGGGGCGCCAATTTTGGGCATTGGGTACTGGGGTAATAATGGGGGGTTAGTGTTAGCCATTTTATACCGGCTAACACTAGGCCCCGACTTAGTAATGGATTCCGTCTATTAGACGGCTTCCACTACTAAGTCTATAAAGTAAAGAAATAAAGACAAGACACAAGTGAAATTTTGTTTTTATTTAAATAAAAACACCCCCACACCCCTCATTGACCATTTTATAAAAAAAAAAAAAATCTGAACGACCGCTGGTCATCGACATAGTCCATCGAATCCGACGTAATCCACAGGATACCGATATCTGAAAAACAAAAAAGGAGAAACACACAAACAGGAGCACAACACCCATCATTGTGAGCAGTGTTGTGCACCTTACAGTATGCAGCATCTTTACAGATTGCTGCTTACAGTCAGCAAGGAAGGGTTTAAGTGACCCCCTTCCTTGCTGGGATGGGTGCAGTGCTGGGGAGGGGCTGGGGAGAGCTGTATACCCACCCTCTGATGTCCCGATGCGTCCTCTTTGCTGATCCGCAGCACAATGAAGTCACTGTGCTGCGGACCGGCTCTTTATATGTGCGCTCAGCCGATCAGCTGAGCGCACATATGATTCAAAATGTTTCTTCTAATAATGCTATTGTGATAGCATAATTAGAAGAAACATTTGATGTTTTAATTAAAGTAAAGTATTAATTATGACAGAAAACTATTGCCGGCAATATGAATTAACGGCTTTAATAGTTTCCTGTAATAATTCATATTTAATTAATAAAACACATTTTCGTTGTAATAAAATTAGTTTCGTTGTTCAATAATTTAATTTAAAAGAATCCATACTTGTGCAATTAAATATACTGTAAAAAAATAAATATATATAAATATACATTTATTTATATATATATTTATTTTAACAGTATATTTAATTGCACAATGATGGATTCGTTTTAATTAAATTATTGAACAACGAAAGTGACTTTCTTACAACGAAAATGTGTTTTATTAATTAAATATATCAACCATTAGAGGAGTCGGCATTATTGCCGATTTGCCGGCTATTTCTTTTTCCACTATTTTTGCACTTTGATTTTTTCCACTTTTTTCATTGTAATAGCAACTGCAACTACACAAAACTATACCCTATCACACTCCTACTATTGTAGCTGCAATTATTCAGCCGTTATTGCAAGGTTCATTTTCGGTTCGGTTCGTAAAAATCCGAACTTCAGGAAAGTTTGGGGGATCGAACCGAAACGAACTTTTCAAAAGTTCGCTCATCTATAATTCTGAGTTCTTAGGCTCATAACCCTGTTTTTAACTGGTCCAGCAAGGAACTTGTGCGGTGGGGCCTAAATGTATCTCTTACTGTATTGCTGTGTCTCTCACAGAATGCTCCCCTGGGGAGGGGAGATTCCAGAATTTCTGTTGGATTATTCAGATGTTTTTGATGAAAAAGCTGTGGACGGGTTGCCGCCCCACAGGCCATATGACTGTGCCATTGAGTTAACTCCCAGTGCCAAATACCCCAGGAGTAGAATATTTAACTTGTCCTGTCCTGAGAGAGAGGCCATGTGAGAGTATGTAAAGGATAATCTGCGTAAAGGACATATTCATCCCTCCTCCCCTCCGTTGGGGACGGGGTTCTTTTTTGTGGGCAAAAAAAAGACGGTGGGCTTCGGCCTTGTATTGACTACAGGGAGTTGAACAAAATTACAGTTAAAAATCAGCATCCGCTACCCTTGATCCCGGATTTGTTTAACCAAATAGTAGGAGCTAAATGGCTCTCTAAGGTGGACCTATGTGGGGAATATAATTTAATGAGAATCCGGGAGGGGGATGAGTGGAAGACTGCCTTTAATACCCCAGCGGGCCATTTCGAATATCTGGTTATGCTCTTTGGGTTATGTAATGCTCCGGCGGTCTTCCAACGCTTTGTGAATGATATTTTTTGTGAGCATTTGGGTCAGTTCCTTGTTGTTTATTTGGATGATATTTAGATTTTTCCCCCAATTGGGCTTCTCACATATTACATGCACGTACAGTAATGGAGCTTCTGAGGCAAAATAATCTGTGTGCCAAGTTATCGAAATGCCAGTTCGGTTTTCAGGAGGTCTTGTTTCTGGGTTACAATATTACCCCAAACTCGTTTGGTATGGATCCCCTTAAGGTTACTACCATTGAAAACTGAAGGCCCTGCAAAGGTTCTTGGGATTTGCCAATTACTATCGAAAGTTTATCAAAGACTTCTCACTGGTAGCCAAACCTCTTACAGATTTGACTAGGAAGGCGGCGGATCTAGTTAACTGGACCACAGAAGCTATCACGGCATTCATTAAACTTCGGCGATGTTTCTCAGAGGCTCCAGTGCTTGCTCAGCTTATTTTGAGCATCCCTTCATTGTTGAGGTGGACGCATCCAAGGTGAGGGTGGGAGAGGTATTATCCCAAGGATCTAACACATTTATTAATCTTCGCCCTGTTGCCTAATTTTCCAGGAAGTTCTCCCAAAATGTAATTATGATACTGGCAGTCGAGAATTACTGGCTATTAAAATGGCGTTTAATGAATGGAGGCCCTTCCTGGAGGGTGCCAAACATAAGGTGGTTGTGCTTACTGACCATAAAAACTTAAAACTGAAGCCATATTCTCAAAACAGTGCACAGTTTGGCCTCAAGCACATCAGAGCTTGGTTAAAGCCCAAGAGCAACACCAAAAACATGCTATTAAAAGACGCATACCTGGCCATGAGTACGTAGTAGGGGAAAAGGTCTGCTTATCTACTAGGAATCTCAGTTTAAGGGTGCAGTCCGGTAAACTGGCACCTAAGTATGTTGGTCCATACACCATTGTGGATGTGATTAATCCTGTTACTTTTAGATTAAAACTGCCTTCATCATTTTGCATACATAATGTGTTCCATAAAGCACTTTTGAAAAAGTATGTTCCTCCAGTCGCGCCATCTATTCCTCCTGCTCCCCTGGTAGTCCAGGGGGAGCTGGAATATGAGGTAGAAAAGATTTTAAATTCTTGCTGGATACAAGGGTCTTTGCAGTACCTAGTTCACTGGAAAGGTTTAGGAGTGTACGTGGGTTCCTGGCAAGGATATGCATGCCCTACGTCTGATTAGGCAATATAATGCATGCAATCCATCTAAGCCTGGTCCATTGAGTAAGGGTCCTGAGGCCCCTCCTG
The DNA here is from genome assembly GCF_027789765.1 of Dendropsophus ebraccatus. Taxonomy (NCBI): domain Eukaryota; kingdom Metazoa; phylum Chordata; class Amphibia; order Anura; family Hylidae; genus Dendropsophus; species Dendropsophus ebraccatus. The sequence goes on along the minus strand of NC_091455.1, from coordinate 96,308,749 downwards.
AAGTGGGGGGGTTAATATCAGGAACTTACCTGCCAGAGCTCCAGCGTCATCCTCGTCCTCTCCTCTGGCTGACAGCACTAGGGCACAGCGCTGCTGGAGCCGAGTGACATCATGGAGACCCAACACCATCCCTAGCAACTAAGGGAGCCGTGGGTCTCGCGTTACTCACAGTTGGCCCGCCGTGCAGTTGAAGTGCATTGCACTCAGGCTGAGTGACAGGTCGCCCTGCCACTCGGCCTGCGGTGCCTCAGCTGCAGTGTGGCTGGATTCAGGAGGCCAGACCAGTCAGCTCTTTGTCCGGGGTTCTGATCCAGTATAAAGTAAAGGTATAGCCAGTATGTGATCTCTGGCTATTAGGTTAATTCCCTGGTCCCAGCTCCCCTGTCTATTCCTGCGATTCCTGTTCCTAATCTCTCTGAAAAAAATGAATAGAAATATAAAATAAAAAAGTGTGTTTTTACTATACAGTATATAATGTTTAAATGTATAGCAGTTGTGAACAGATAGGAAAGTACACATATGTACATATATATATATATATATATATATATATATATATATATATGAACATTTCTTAAATAAGGTGTTTTCCAGCAGCAGTACTCTTTCTATACTTTCTAGCTCAGAAATGGCTCAGTTATAACTGGAGTTTTGTTTGTAGAAACCCAACGTGTGTCCCCTATTATGACAGTGTTGTGGCAAAGGTGAACATGTAAACCACATAAACACGCTCTGTATCAAATGTTCTTGAGGGAAAAGTTCTTGGATATTTGCCAAAATGCATGATTACTTCCAAGGAGTACATAAAGAACACTTCATCAAATCTAGCACTGTACAAGAAGCACTGAAAGCAAATACTGCTGCAGAGGTCACCACTTAAATAGTGTGTCAAGGATCTTGCAAGTGAATTTTTGGAAAGAGGAAAATTAGGAGCCTATAAAACCTAATGGTTCCCCTGCCTTCTGCCTCAGTGAAGCATACATGCCTATGTGCAATATTGAGCTAATTTATTTTCTTAGCTGTTTCCACTTAAAGCCTAGATACTGAACTTCAATGTATCAGAAGCAACAGATAAACGGCACACATAGAGAAGAGTCTATGTTAGACCTGAAAACGTCTGTTATAGGATTTATCATTTTATTGGCATAAATTGTAGAGATAAATTACGGGACCTACTAGAAAAGCAGGTTTTTAGGATTAAGTTTTCTAGTTTCATTGTATAAACATAAGAAACATGTAAAAAAATTGTTAATATAGCCATTATTACAGATAGAGATCGCACAGGTCTGTAAATCTTATTCTGTTATTCTTTGTATAGTGAATAAATAATTTTATAATGTCTTTCTTGTGGTTTTCAAAATCTCACCTTTTTTCCCCTTTACTGTCTCCAAGTGATAGCAATCTGTCCTGATCATGTGATGGTAAAGCAGGTGCATGTCTTGTTTTACTTATAGTTATTATTATAGTAGTTATCACACCTAAAATGTGTCCATCACAAGACCAGGACATTGTATGACATTGGTTTTCCATATTTCCGGTTGCAAACCTGATTTGATTATATGAAAAACAAAATGAGGCTTCACATCTGCAAAGCATTCACAAATAAATAAATAGACTCATATGGGGAGATTTATCAAAACTGTACACCTTTTTTTTGGCGTGAAAAAGTCACAAAATTTTGAACAACCGCATAGCTGTTAGGGTTAGTGTTAGCCATTTTATACCTGCTACGACTAGGCCCCGGGGGCCAATTTCGGGGGCGGTGCTTATCGTCGCGGGGGGGGGGGGGCGAGCTTACCGGGACATTCGGGGACTGCTGCCAACTGCTGAAGGAGACTCAGCAGGTAACCCCCAGCCCCTAGCATCAACCCCCCCCCCCCCCCTGCTCCATGGAGATCGCACTGCATCTGCCCCAGCAAGGAAGGGGACACTTAACCCCCTTCCTTGCTGGTGCAGGTGCAGTGCCAGAACAGTCTGGTCCCCAGGGGGTTAAGTCCCTGGGAGCCAGACTGTAACTCCCATGCCCATGCTGAAGGTCACTCAGCTTTCCCAGGATCCTGTAAGGGTTAACCTCCAGCATAGGCATGGAAGTTACAGTCTGTCTCCCTGGGACTTAACGCCTTACTTGCTATTTGTTTTTGCTTGTGTCTTTTCTTTTTCAGATACCGGCATGCAGAGGATTACGTCGGATTCGTTTGGACTACGTCGACTTTACTGTTCAATAAAATGGTCAACGAGGGGTGTGGGGGTGTTTTTATTTGAATAAAAACATTTTCTCGGTGTGTTGTGTTTTCTTTCATTACTTTACCAGATTAGTAGTGAAAGCTGTCTGATAGACGGAATCCATTACTAAGTCGGGGCCTAGTGGTAGACGGTATAAAATGGCTAACACTAACCCCCCCATTATTACCCCAGTACCCAATGCCACCAGGGGTACTGGGAAGAGCCGGGTGCCAGTGGTCCCGGAGCGTCAAAATTGGCGCTCCTGGACTGGGGCGGCAGCAGGCTGGTTATATTTAGGCTGGGGAGGGCCTAAACCAATGGCTCTTCCCACCCTGGTGTTACCAGGCTGCTGTTGCTTGGTTTTTAACCCGGCTGGTTATGAAAATAGGGGGAACCCTACTCGTTTTTTTAAATTATTTTAAAAAAAATGAGTAGGGTTCCCCCTATTTTCATAACCAGCCGGGTTAAAAACCAAGCAACAGCAGCCTGGTAGCACCAGGGTGGGAAGAGCCATTGGTTTAGGCCCTCCCCAGCCTAAATATTACCAGCCTGCTGCCGCCCCAGTCCAAGAGCGCCAGTTTTAACGCTCCGGGACCACTGGCACTCGGCTCTTCCCAGTACCCCTGGTGGCATTGGGTACTGGGGTAATAATGGGGGGGTTAGTGTTAGCCATTTTATACCGGCTAACAATAAGCCCCGACTTAGTAATGGATTCCGTCTATCAAACAGCTTCCACTACTAAGCCTGTAAAGTAATGAAAGAAAATACAACACACCGAGAAAATGTTTTTATTCAAATAAAAACACCCCCACACCCCTCGTTGACCATTTTATTGAACAGTAAAGTCCGCCGGTCATTGACGTAGTCCAAACGAATCCGACGTAATCCTCTGCATGCCGGCATCTGAAAAAGAAAGGGAGAAGAAAATGTTCATTACCTAGAAGGCGAACCTGGGCCAATGAGACCATTTAGAGACAATTCTGAGACTATTTAGAGACAATTCTGAGCCAAACAAATCAGCACCACAGAAAATAGACCAGGCTTATCCCTGATAGTAAATTGCACTTTAAATAGACCAGTCTATTCTTGCCAAAGCAGAAATAGACCACATCTAGAAGAATACCCTGTTGATAAATCTCCCCAATAGTTACCAAATCTACGGTATATGAAGCGTAGTATAGTGTATCCTTTTTTTAATGTATATAAATAGATTTTTTTCTAGATCAAAAGTTTGAAAGAAATCACCTTCTATTCCTTCATAATGCCAAAACTACAGTATAATGATTTGTATGTTGTTATTTAAAATAAACTTAATGGTGATAAAAGTTTAGCCCAATATGAATGAAAATATCAGATTAAAAGTATAACCTAATTTATTTGTATAATATATTCACTCATTTTTTTTCAGTAGTTTACATTTTTTGTATTTGTGATGTAATTTCTTACATTTACTGAATGCACTTTGTATTAAGACCTCTAAGCTAATTTGCATTTCCAGACATCATTATTACACTTGCTTCACAGTTTAGTAGTGTTCTGCTTTGTATTTTACAGTGCAAAAAAATAAAAGCAAATGTTAATTTTACCAGTAATTGTTTGTTGACAGAGGCCAGACACCCAGAAATGCGAATAGGCCAAGCAAATTACTCCACTGGAGTCAGTTGTTCATCTGTATAACTTGCTATAACTTGTACGAATGGAATGTATAAGTTTGGCCTTGAAAAACATAGGTTATGTTCAAAATTCAGCCACTGTCATTCATTGTGAGTATAATGAAGAGTGAAGTCTCACCTCTTGGTTCAGCATGGGCTTGTTGCGTGAGGTTTTTTTGGTGAGTTATAAGGGTGCTATCCAACTTGTCATATCTAATAATTTTCTCCCCTGAAGATTGATAATCTGAAATATCTGTGCGGATGATGTTAAAGAGTGGATTTTCAATGCCTTCTGCTTCTGCCTTGTCTTCTTTGACTGCACAAAACATAGAGGTCACAGAAGCATATCATTGCAAAAGTATTTCAATGACAAGAAGAACATTCCTTCGAGTAATTCCATTGCTGAAAGATTGGAGTGTATCGTCCTCAAATGTCGCCAAAACAGAATTAGGTTAAAATTAACTCTCCCCCAAAAAAAGAGAATAAATGATTAAAATAATTACAAATTGCACCATGACAAGCAAGAGCAAAATTTCGCCCACAGCCATTTGTCTGTAATTAGTTAATTAATCCTTACACAAATTATGAGCAATAACTCATCAAGCAAGGCTCACCCATCAGAAATTCAGCCGACTTGGATTTATTCTGCTTAGTTTGCTTCAGAGCCTTCTGCTGGAACTTCTGGAGGGAAATTGTTAAATGAATAAATTAGCTAAAGAACGAAGATCATCATTTATGATCCACAACTAACACAGAATTTTAAATATGGGATGGCATTGAAATGTCATTTAATTTACATCTCTGCTAAAGGGGTCAAACACTAATTGAACAACAGGAGTGGAAGAATTAAATAAAAAAGGATAAGTAAAGTTAAAAGAAATGCCATATGAAGGTCAGACCAAATACTTCTTATTTACCATTGCAAATATGACAGGAAAGCAATTAGCATCTTTCTTCTCCTATTTACTATAACACTCCCATCAGTTGTAGAACTATAAAGATGCCTAGTTACGGATTTTAATGGTTTAAATACATCATCAAATTGCTCATATACATTGCTATTACTGGCAAATGCATATTCAACTAACTAAATGAAGACTAAGAATGAGTTTTTGGTACATTCTTGTCACTTGAACCACGCTACACGAACTATCTATTGTTGGCAAAAGATAAATTGACATTTTCCCATAAAGTTCATAATAGGGGTTATATAAATTAGAAAATAGTGACACTCTGGTCTGAGGGCTGTATTTGGTGTGAAGGCAGTCATACCCATACATTCATTTTAATGGTCACAAGTATCATACATTTCAACCTTGAGTATTCATAAAAAAAATAAGGCTCTTGTTAAATATATTACACATGGACTTTCTTTAAAATTGCTTTAGGAGATTCATAAGGGGTTCCATAATGTTCCAGGCTCTTTTTAGTTGATCAAATCTAAAGACATTACATTTGACTATGGTGACTAGTGGGTTTCAGCTATTAAAGCTGCCATGTTGATCAGAAATAGTCCAGGCCTTTAGATGCCACAGTCAATAGCACTTGTAGGATATAAATAGATAGACAGAGGGTGGGTGTTCCCTCCTTTATCCAATCTATCTCATGTAGTGTGATCATGGGTACAGATCAGATGGGATGGCAGCCAGGAGCCTAATGAGGGTCCTTACACTTGTTGTGTTAGTTCTACTAGTACTCCTGCACTGATAAAGCAGTCAGATCTCAATAACCATCTATACAGCATTACTGCAGTGTATTGTACAAGTGATGAAATGATCTGTTGTACAGATTAGCAAATCTACAGTAGGAGCTAAGCGACTTGCTGTGTTCCTACTGTAAATCCGCTCATCTCTAATCATTTGTTTATGACAGGAAGACTGCAAGTATAATATATATTTAAAAAAAAAATGCAAAAGGGTTTTCCTTTGAGGTCATGAGGGTCTGACCTCTTGGTCCCTCGGGGAACTATCTTTATTAACTATTAAAATATCCCACTAATAACACAATATGATGGTGGAATTATGTTTTATTTTTCACTCCCCCCCACTGTGTTCTAAGGAAAATTAAATGATGCCAATAAAAAATATACCTTAATCTGCTAAAAAATAAAAAATAACCTTAAAAGTAAAACAAAAACCTCTTGTATGGCTATGTTCATTATGTTCATGAAAAATTGAAGGGAACCTGTCACCCCCCCACCCCCCCGTGTCGGGGCGACGCCCGCCCGACCCCCAGGTGGAGCACCATATACTTTCCCCTTCCCCAAAGTCCTGGTCCTTAACCCGGTCCCGCCGCCATTTTAGCGCTGTCGGAAGCCGTGCATGCGCTAATCAGAGATGAGTCCGACGCTCATAGAGAATGACTGCTCAGTTCGTCATTCCATGCATTGTGTGCATTGGACATCCGTCTTCCCATTGACTTCAATACATGGCCATTGCAGTCAGTTAAATCGCGGCAAAACGGATGTTTTTTTGAATATCAGAATCGGACGCCTTTTCTCTATTGGACTCACACTAATGTCCCCCCCCCCACCCAAAAAAAAAAAAAAATGCTATATGTTACCTGAAAATCAATAGGTAAAATTGAAACACCATACCAACATGATGTTTTGGGGTTTGGCTTTTTCTTTTCGGGCATTTTGGAATCTTTCTGCTCTTTTGCAGTTTTACAGAATTACAGCAGGTTTAGAGGTTTTTTTCCTTCAAGAAACAATGCCATTTATCTTCCGTAGATTTATGGGAGGGGAAAAAAAAACATTTCCATAGGCATACTGACATTTATCTGACGTTTTTTTACCACAATATTTCAACAGAAATCCATGAATCACATGATTAAAAAAAAATCACATTTGTACTAAAACAAAATGTAAGGGAAAGAACACCAGAGGTAAAAATGCCTACAGCGATTTACACTAAAATGAGAAAATGTCCAAAAAACTGCCAGAAAAAAATTACAAAAGCTGGAAAAAACGCTGCCAGTTTTTGTTCAGATTTTTTCTGCCCAACAAAAACGTAATGCAAAAGTTGTTACGGAGGTCTAAATGAAGGAAAACTGCCACAACCAATGGCAAAAAGCTTTATGTTGGCTTTTTACCCATGCGGCCACAGATTTTGTCCTGCTTTTCCATGGTTAGCACCATTTAATTTCCAAATGCAGTTTTTACACAGAATTTGCAGTGCAGATTTAAAATATGCAGTGCGAAAAATAAAGGGGTTGTCCAGATTTAAACTTTTTTCTCTCTTTCTGTCCCTTTCCCAAATTTATACATACGACCCACGTGCTTCTAGTTCTAGTCTGGTCTTTTTCCCTGACTTTGACTCCCTCTTCAGCTGCACAGGAAGTTCTGAAGTTCTAAAGATTTCTATTTGTGTTGTCACAATACCTTTTACTGTCCTCCATTTTGTGCCAATACAGCACAGAACGTGTCATGGCACTGGGCGGTCCTGTCAGTAAGTCTTTTCTGATTGGTCCCCTTCCTCAGGGCTAATTTCAATATCTAGGCATCTGAATTCCTATGTCATGATCGGGCCTGAACAGGCATTGGTGCCACCCTCTGCTGCGAAGTTTCGACCTCTGCGCCAGAGACTGCGCTTTTGGCCATGATCCGTTCCTTGTTTTGCTGTGTTTTCTACTTGTGTCTTCTATGTTCCGGTCCATGTTTTCTTAGTTCTCCATGCACTTTCCTTGCTGTGGTCTGTTCACTGATTGTTGTCTGCTCTGTTGTGATTGACAGGTCTCCTCACTTCTGGCTTTCTGTGTTTCTCCTGTTCTACCTATCAGCTTGGAGTCCGGGACTTCTGATCCCTTATACCTGTGCCTCTCCCTTCACTCAGTGCTCTTGATAGCATTGTTCAGCTTGTCTGTCAGCTAGATCCTGCCTTTGCTCAGTTTGTCTGTATTCCTAGTTCCTGATCCCTTTGCTTGTTTCTTGCCTTTGTCTTTTGGTTCAGTGTTCCTTGCCTTGTCCTCTAGTTACCTTGTTATTGTCTCTGGTTTCTGTTTCACCATGTACCTTGTTTACTGTCTGTTATTGCGTTTAGTTCCTTGTACTTTTCCTTGTTCCGTGTTTATTAGTGTTTCTGACCTGGATTTCGTGACCTCGACTTTGCTTGTGGATTCTGACTCTGTACTTCTGCTGCCCGTTTGTTGCCAACCTTGCCCGCCGACTATTCTTTATTGTGTTAGATTGTCTCGTCTTGTTTAGTGTTTTCACTTACTGCAGCGTAGGGAACGCCGCCCAGTTGCGGACGGTCATTTAGGGCCTGCTCTGCAAGCAGGTAGGGACAGTGTGGGGGGTCCTAGCCATAGGGCCCACTTGTCCTGTGTCTCTGTGTTCCCGGGGGGCCTGACATCCTATTTGTTTGTTACACTCATTGTCACATGTTCCTTTTTAGCCATAGACAGTGCTCTTCCAGACCTTCATCACATGGTCCCTCAGAGCCAATAGAATCACAGAAATGGACCCTGCAACCTAATAGCAGTGCAGTGTTCTAGGGAGAAGAAATGGACCATCTATGCTGCATGGAAGGAAAGATCCAGCAGAGCTTGTACATACATGCACGGACATCATTGGACATCAGTGGCAGTAAGCTATTCTGCATAAATACTGTAAGGCTGAAGAGCTGACGGCCTCTATAATGTTGGAGCAGAGGCAGCAGCATCTGGGGATATGGTGAGGAATCATATGGGGGAATGATGGCTGGCTGTTTGTGTGGTTCTTACTTCAGATTGGCTAGTGGTCACTAGGGGAAGGAATGTGGGAGATATTACAAGAAGTAGGAGTGGTGGAAGAGGCCGGGCTCTGGCACACAGAGAATGCTGGTCAATGTAGTTTAGCATGTCCCTTGCTGAAATGATCCAAACCAGGAAGTAAAGAAAAGATGGGTGAATCGAAAAAAGTCAATGGTGGCCCCATAACTTAATGGATTGTGGCAAAAATTAACAGGAGGACTTGGGTAAGCTAGAACTACTATGCCTGCAATTTGTTTTTATTGTGCATAGAGTTGAACATGCTCTTTAAATCCATATGAAAAGAAGAGGATATAGATGTGGATTGCACATTAAAATCTATTATGAAAATATGCCTTTAGCTAATGTCCTGGTTGGCACTTTCCTCTGAGACATGGTGCATGTGTTGTAGATGGCAGCCTTTCAAAAAGGACATAAAGCAGCAGTAAAGCAGCAGTATAGCTAAAGTACTTTTTATTGTCACGCAGACATACAATCATATCTAGTGTAAAGTGTTTTAGCTCTGTCCAAGCCTTTCTCAAACAGAGATAGATAGATCAGTGTTTCTCAACCTTTTCAAGAAAAGTACCCCCATGCGACAAGATGCTCCAGCTGAGTACCCCCAAGGATACGATCGATAATAATCTTTGCTAGGGTAGATTCACGCGTACGCTTTGCAGCAAAATCTGCTGCAATACTCTGTACTCTTGTGGCCCATGGTTTTGCATTCTTGCAGAAGATTTTCATTCCGCAACTAGAATGTAGCCACTGCTTATTAAACTTATTAGCTGCCTGGCCTTAAAGATCATACTTACCTGACCATGCTCCCTCCTTCTTCTCAGTCTCGCAGGTCAGCCAGCCCAGCCAATCAGGCCAAATACGTCCCTATGTTGTCAAGATGCCTCCTTCTATGTAGCCAGATACCTCCCCCAATATACTGATACCTCCTCATGTAGTCAGATACCTCCCCCAATATACTGATACCTCCTCATGTAGTCAGATACCTCCCCCAATATACTGATACCTCCTCATGTAGTCAGATACCTCCCCAATATACTGATACCTCTACATGTAGTCAGATACCTTCCCCAATATACCGATACCTCTGCATGTAGTCAGATACCTCCCCCATGTAGCCAGATACCTCCCCCATGTAGTCAGATACCTCCCATGTAATCAGATACCTCCCCCATGTAGCCAGATACCTCCCCATGTAGTCAGATACCTCCCCATGTAGTCAGATACCTCCCCCAATATACTGATACCTCTGCATGTAGCCAGATACCACCTCAATATACTGATACTTCTGCATGTAGCCAGATACCTCCCCTAATATACTGATACCTCTGCATGTAGCCAGATACCTCCCCCAATATACTGATACCTCTGCATGTAGTCAGATACCTCCACATATAGTCAGATGCCTCCCCCATGTAGTCAGATACCTCCCCATGTAGCCAGATACCTCCCCATGTAGTCAGATACCTCCCCCTGTAGTCATATACCTCTTCAAGTAGTCAGATACCTCCCCATGTAGTCAGATACCTTCCCCTCATGTAATCAGATACTTCCACTATGTAGTCAGATACCTCCCCATGTAGTCAGTTACCTCCCCCATATAGTCAGATACCTTACCCATTTAGTAAGATACCTCCCCATGTAGTCAGTTCCCTCCCCCATAAAGTCAGATGCCTCCTCCATGTAGTCAGATACCTGCCCCATGTAGTCAGATACCTCCCCCATGTAGTCAGATACCTCCTCCATGTAGTCAGATACCTCTCATGTAGTAAGATACCCCCCATGTAGTCAGATACGTGCCCCATGTAGTCAGTTACCTCCCCCATGTAGTCAGATTTGTCCCCCATGCAGTCAGATACTTCCCTATGTAGTCAGATACCTCCCCTATGTAGTCAGATACCTCATCCATGTAGTCAGATACCTTCCCCTCATTTAGTCAGATAATTTGCCCATGTAGCCAGATGTTTTGATGGTTGATCTGATGTTGCTATTGATTAATGCTGAAATGAGAGAGGTCTGTGAGGGGTAACCCCTTGGAAATTTCTTTTTACTTCGGGCCACCCCTACCAAATAACATTCTACTAAATACAAAATAAAATAAAAAAACATTATTCAGTAACTCACAGGTGACATCTTTTTTCATCTGAGGTGTCAATTTTCCTATCCATCTGTCCTGGACCTCCATGATGATTTCTTGCAGTTATAATTCATCTCTTCAGAACCTGCCAGACAAACATCTTAGGCTCCGCAAATTTCTAGCAACTTTCTTCCTTTTTTCCAACCTCTAGGCTCCCATATGGTAGTCATGGTGTCATGTGTATTAAACAGAGTGGATATGTTGGTTGCCCCCCATATACAGGTTGCCCTGCTCTACCCCAATATAGTAATAATACCCCCTGCTGTGCCTTTCACATATTAATAATGTCTTCTGCTATGCCCCAATATAGTAATAATGCACCCTGGTGTGCCCCTATATATTAATAATGTCTCCTGCTGTGCCCCCATATAATAATAATGTCTCCTGCTGTGCCCTCCATATAGTAACCCTGCCTTCTGCTGTGCCCCTATATAGTAATAATGTCTCCTACTGTACCCTCCATATAGTAATTATGTCTCCTGCTGTGCCCTCATATAGTAATACCTCCTGCTGTCCCCTCCATGTAGTAATAATACCTCCCTGCTATGACCCCATAGTAATAATGCCTCCCTCCCTACTGTGCCCCATAGTAAATGTCCCTTGCCCTGTCACATAGTAATGCCCCCACAACCCAAAACAAACAAAAAAAACTTCATACTCACCTAATCCTAAAACTCTCTTCTCCAGATCCTGAGCCAGGAGAAGCAGAGTGAGCAATGGCACTCCAGAGTGAGGTTTGACGGGGAGAGAGGAGGTGAAGGGAGGACAGAGGAGGAGAAGGGGGGACAGAGGGGGAGAAAGGAGGTGAAGGGGGGGGGGGTGAGAGGAGGAGAAGGGGGAAAGAGGGGGAGAAGGGGGGAGAGAGGAGGTGAAGGGGGGTGAGAGGAGGGAGAGAGGAGAAGAAGGGGGTGAGGAGGTGAAGGGGAAAAGAGGAGGTGAAGGGGGAGAGAGGAGGACAAGGGGAGGTGAGGAGGACAAGGGGGAGAGAGGAGGAGAAGGGGGGAGAGGGGAGGAGAAGAAGAAGGGAGAGAGGAGGAGGACGGGCAGAGATGAGATGAAGGGGGGAGAGAGGAGGAGATGGGGGAGAGAGGAGGTGAAGGGGGGTGAGAGGAGGGATAAAGGAGGAGAAGGGGGAAGAGGAGGAGAAGGGGGTGAGGAGGTTAAGGGGGGAGAGAGGAGGAGAAGGGGTGAGAAGGAGAAGGGGGAGAGAGGAGGTGAAGGGGGGAGAGAGGAGGAGAAGGGAGGAGAGGAGGAGAAGGGGGAGAGAGGAGGTGAAGGGGGAGAGGAGGAGAAGAGGGAGAGAGGAGGAGAAGGGGGGAGAGAGGAAGTGAATTGGGGGAGAACGGGAGAGAGGAGGAGGAGAAGAGAGGGGGTTGAGTTGTTGGAGGCGCAATTACCAAGCACTCCATAGCACCCGCCGGTGGGTGATGCTGCTGGGGGAAGAAGAGGAATGAGGGCCGTTCCTATCAGCCGGCGTAGTGACACCCCCCGGACCCCAGTCATCTCATGATAGTACCCCGACTCCTCTTCTCTCCCGGACCTCACTCTGAAGATAACAGCAGCCGGCCCTCCCCCTGGCTCAGCATCGATTACGTCCCGATGAAAGGTGTGGGTGCTTTGCGGCGCTTGGCCCTGACACAGAGGGCGCATAGCACCCGTGCCCTCCATCCTGAGGCTTAATCAGTGTTTGTCCATAATTTTTGTTTCAACCCCCTGAGACACCTCTCACCTTAGCTTGCTTTGGTCCATGTTCAGTGTGGCACACATCTACATACTAACTAAAACAGTGGCTAATTTTCATCCTTGAGGGTACATTCACGCGTAGCAAGTAGACTGCAGATTTAATGCTGTGCGTTTCGCAGCAAATCCGCTGCAATACTCTGTATTATTACAATCAATTACCCTGCATTCTTACAGCAGATTTTCATTTCACTGCGAGAATGTAGTGACAGTCTTGGTTAACTATTTAGCTGCTGTGGGGTTAAAAAATAATAAACTGAGCTGTCCCACCACAGCCAGTAATTGGCTCAGCAGGCTGTCAATAGGCAGGGACCCGTAGACTCAATCAGGAGTACGGTGGGTGATTAGGAGCAGGTAAGCATTGGCTATTTCTTACTTTTTAACCTCACTGCAGTTAAATGGTTAACCAAGGCCATCTATTGTCAAGCTACTGGGTTTTCTTTTTTAAATCATAATCACAACCAAAAACATCCAAATGACCCTGATCAAAAATTTACATACTTCCAGTTTTTAATACTATGTATTACCCCCTCTAACATCAATGACAGCTTGAAGTCTTTTGTGCTATCCTCCAGTTCCTGTAAATTCCCAGGCTGTCTTGCATGAACTGAATGCTTGAGATTTCCCCAGAGTGACTCAGTGATATTCAGGTCAGGTCGATCATGACAACCAAAAACATCCAAATGACCCTGATCAAAAGTTCACATACCCTGGTGATTTTGGTCTGATACGATGCACAGAAGTTGAAACAAATTGACAAAAATGTATGCCACAACTGCAAGGAAAATTGTTTGGGATGCAAAGAAAATCCTATGAATAACATTAGCTAAAATTAGGGATTGTCTGAAAAATAGCAATGTGGCTGTTTGAAGATGCACAATAAGAAGGTCATAAGACAGCCATCACTGGGCAAGTGCAACAACCTATCTTGCCCACAATACGACAAACAGCATAGAGAAAAGCCTCAAAACTTCTTGAACAAGGTCATTTGAAGTGATAAGACAAAAATCAAACTTTTTGGCCACAACTATAAACGTTACATTTGGAGAGGTGTTAACAAGACCCATGATGAAAGGAACACCATTCCTACTTTAAAACAAGGAGATGGATCACTGATGTTTTGGGGATGTGTACTCTACAAAGGCACAGGAAACTTGGTCAGAGGAAAGGAAAGATTAATGCAACACATTATCAGAAAATACTGGAGGAAAATTTACATTCATGAGCCCAAAGGCTGTGCATGTTTCGACATGAAAATGATCCAAAGCACAAGGCCAAGTCAACTTGTTATTGGCTACAACAGAACAAAGTGAAGGTTCTGGAATGGCCATTTCAGTCTCCTGACATCAATATCATTAAGCCATTCTGGGGAGATCCCAAAGGCGAAGTTTATGCAAGACAGCCCAGAAATTTACAGGAACTGGAGGCTTTTTGCCAAGAAGAATGGGCAGCTTTACCATCTGAGAAAATAAAGAGTCTCATCCACAACTACCACAAAAGACTTTAAATTGTCATTGATGTTAGAAGGGGCAATACTAAGAACTGGGGTATGTAAACTTTTGGGTCATTTGGATGTTTTTGGTTGTCATTATGATTTAAAAGAGAAAACACATTAGTTTGACAATAAATGACTTTGGGTATGTAAATTTTGAGCACAATTGCATATATATATATATATATATATATATATATATAAATATATGTTTGTATGTGTTTGTGTGTGTGTATTTATTGGAGGCTGCATATCTAAATGATCATAGATGGGTTGAGGGCAAAGGCGAAGCATTTGAAACTTTAGCTAGGGCATTACATGAGTTGAGAATGGCTCAAGGATAAAGGACTGGCTGGATAAATATGAGATATTTACTAATGGATTCTTAATTTATTAAGAATGTATGTAAAACACACAATAGGCAAAATAAGTAATTTCCCATTCAAGGAGCAATTAAATGTAATAAACTAGAAACAAAAAGAGGCAACTGGGAATGGGGAAATAAAAAAAAAAAGGTGAGAGGGATATGCAAAGTAATAAGGTTTAAAGGGATATTCCAGAGAATAAATTTTACATTTGAAAATGCCCAGGTGAGCAGTATAACATTAAAGGAGTACTCCGGAGACTAAACATTTTTAATGCATTACTTTGTTGTATAATTTTATTTAAAAAAAAATGTATATTTTTATGTACATATATACTTTTGTTGACTGTCAGCAGTAGGGGGTGATATGACCCCCTCTGCTATCACTCATGTTTGTGTCGGGAACTGCAGAGCTATATAGCGCTGCAGTTCTAGATCCCCTGCTCTGATATAGTGCTGTTGCACCGTGCTATACAGGAAAGGGTCCTGTTCCCCTTGTGTAGTGTATATTCTTATATACAATATCTGGGTGAAAGCTGCCCGACACAATCGTTGTGTGCAGCATCCTCTCCCAAGGTGAGCGGTCCCTGTTAGCACTGCTCACTGTGCTAGGACCATTAGCAGCTCGAGCTGTGATAGCAGTGACTGATCACTGTGAAGAGGCTGCTGGACACATCGATCATTAAAAGGGTTATCCAGCGCTACAAAAACATGGCCACTTTCTTCCAGAGACAGCACCGCTCTTGTCTCCAGTTTGGGTGGGGTTTGCTACTTAGTTGCATTGAAGTGAATGGAGCTTGATTGCAAACCACACCTGAACTGGAGACAAGAGTCTTGCTGTCTCTGGAAGCAAGTGGCCATGTTTTTGTAGCACTGGATAACCCCTTTAAGTCTCAAGCGATTATTTAAGTAAGGTGTCAATCCAGCAGAAATGCCTGCCCAGCCACCCACCAGCCTTAGAGATCTTAGAGAGAAGTTATGGTATAGCCAGAACATTTTACCTAGGTGGTGTATTTCTTTTTATTTCACCTATGATAAGAAGTTTATTGCTTTTTCTATTGTGTCATGGTTGTATGATTCTGTTTTGCATCCATTAAAGTAAGGCACGATATTCTATACAGGGCAGAGACATTTGGGTGGAGAAAAGGTGTGGTAATGTAGTTCAATTGAAAATAGTTTGGTCTCCAAATGTGTATTCAATGAGATAAACAGTATACGGCTAAGTTTACACAACTTATTTTTTCATTTACTAATGGCCGTACATACATTGCATTGAGTGTACTGGAATCCAAGCCAGAGTGTATTCAAGCAGCTGATGAAAAACTGAATTGAATAGCAGTTGCACAAGGCTGACAGAGCAGACAATGTAAAGTACGGCTCTGGCCGCACTTTACATTATCGGCTATGGTATTTGCAATGCAGGCACACCCGAACGTGCCTGCATTCCAAATCCAAAGAAATTAAGCTCATCTGGCCTGTAGTACCAGCCGGGATGAACTTCACTGACACTGGCCGTTCTCTGAGTGGAAAGATAGGTAAAAACAGGCTTACTACTCATGGCCCGTTGAGACATTCTAAGGTGTTTATTCTGACAAATACGTTTACGAGTTAATGCTGTTGAATATTTTAGTATGGGTAGGGAAAAAGGGGCATGAAAATCTTGGTAGGGCTACCATGTAAAAATCACAGACTAAACCTAGCCATGTTGGAGATTGTATTGGCCACCTAGTAAGGTCATAAGTGATGAGGTTGTGTGATAAGGATTATAGATCCATATACTGTACTTGGAATTACTGCCCTTTTTTTGATCATGTAATGAAACCCATGAAACCCCGGTCGGAGTGTTTACACATGGTATACACTCCGACCAGGATCCCTAGCGGCACCGTAGAAAACTGACATGTCAGTTTTCTGCAGCCGCTATTCATTGAGTAGTGGCCACAGTGCACACTATGGAGCGAGCGGCTCCGGCCGCACGATCCGTAGTGTGCAGCCGGGAGTTCTGATGCGGGCGCGCACTGATGCACCCGCATCAGAACTCTGCAGCACTAAAGATCATCTGGCTGGTACTGCAGTACCGGCCGGGATGATCTTTTCTAAAACTGGCCAATTCGTGACCAGGTCACGGAACGGCCGGTCTCATACTAAGTGTGCACATAGCCTTACACAGTGTGAACACAGCCTCAAGGTACAGTCACATGACTTCACCAGAGACTTCATATGTACTGGTAATAGGAGAGAACCCTGGCAAGTGTTTCAATTACAGGGTAAATAAGTATATTGAAATCAGAATGGGTAAGCAACTGAACATAAGTATTTTACATAATACATGTTACAGTATTTTTTATAAGTTTGTGGGTATTTCTGTTTTTTGTCACTGCTTGAGAGTTAAAAGGGTTATCCTGCATTAGAAAAACTTCTCTCCAGTTCAGGGGTAGTTTGAATTTAAGCTCCATTCACTTCAATAGAACTGAGTTGCAAAATCCCACCCAAACTGGAGACAAAAGCCAAATTGTCTTACATAGGTACTCCATTGATCCCTATGAGCAATTATGATAATGCTCATAAAATTTCCCTAGGGGGACAATTTGTTAATATATAAATAAATACATCCCATGATTTAAAAATATATATATATATATTTGTAATCACCCAAACAATATTGCTGATCTTGCACAGTCAACAGCATAAGCGTTAAAATCTGAAAAAAATTGGTGATTTTTGGTACCATCAAATCTCAGAAATTTTTTTAATAAAGAGTGATCAAAGTCATATATATGCAAGTGTGGTACCAATAAAAAGTATAGATCATGGCGCTAAGTATGAGCCCTCTAACATACCCATAGACGATAAAACAAAAGTGTTATAAGGGTCAGAATTGGGCAATTTTAAACACATTTATTTAAAAAAGATTTTATTTTTTAAGGTAGTAAAATAAAATAGAAGTTATATAAATTGAGTACTGTTATAATCGCGGAATGTAGATAACATCAGTTTTACCACATAGCAAACGGCGTAAAGATGAACCCCCTATACTAACCCCCGCCCCTAAATTTAATAAATAGCTTTTTAATTTCAGCACCCAAACCTTTTTTTTTAATTTTGCTGCATATTTTATGAGAAGTCAAGTGTGTAAAGTACAATTGGTGTTGCAAAAAAAGATCTCATGTGGGTCTGTGGGTAAAAAAAAAAAAAAGCAGTATAGCCTTTTAAACACGAGGAGGAAAGAAAATGCACAAAATGAATATTTGATTGGTCCTTAAGGGGTTAATGGCACTTTAGCATATTCTGATGTGGGGCATGTGGGTAGGAACGCTGCATAATATGAGGTTAGAGTTTCAGGTGAGGAAACTTTGCCCAATGGTTATTGAAATTTCATCATTTGCCATATCTATCGGAAGCGACTCTGCATTGTAGCTGTTACAGTTGGTAAATTTTGACTGTATATGAAGTTTGGGTACCTGTGGTTTTATAAATAAAACAAAATTAAGGATTTCATTGCATTTATGTTTGCTGCGAAGCATCCTATACAATTTATTAGCATATTTATATAAAGACACTTGAGTCCTTCTCAAGGCTGTATGGAATGTAAGAGGAGCCTTAAGAGGGCCATAAACATGGGACTTTGATAAGCCAACACAAAATCCATTATGATACTTTGTTGTAACGATCACGCCAGCAACGTACCAGACTAAACTGGCATATCAATGTCCTTTACAAACAAAACACAGTGGGGGAGATTTATCAAACATGGTGTAAAGTGAAACTGGCTCAGTTGCCCCTAGCAACCAATCAGATTTTACCTTTCATTTTCAAGAGTCTGTGAGGAATGAAAGGTGGAATCTGATTGGTTGCTAGGGGCAACTGAGCCTGTTTCACTTTACACCATGTTTGATAAATCTCCCCCAGTGAGCTTGTGCAAACTTGGAAATGTTCAGGTAAATTTAGCACTTCATGCCATTCACTGGTTTCCATGCACATAAACTCCAGCACAGCCCATTTCATTTTAGGCAAATATAAGTCTGCCATTGGCCATTACTAATGATCATTTGCTTGTAATTTACAGATCATGGGCAGCCTAAATTAAGTTGAAATCCTTTTACTGAGACGTTTAGTGGAATGTAGTTGGTTGCATTGGTTGCATGTAGTGCCTACTGTGACGTTATATTTGTTTCTAAACATTTTGTAGGTTAATTTTCACCCGTGTTGTAACAGTTGGGTCTGTTAAGATTTTTTTAATACTATATCAGTAAAGAGGAAATGTCTACATGCACAAATCTTCACATGGTCACATTAAAATGTATATGTATCTAAATGAATTAGTGGTGAATAGTAATAAGAACGTTTTAATATAGTAATAAACAAATAATTTGACACATTTCTGACATGTGTGGCCCAGAGTATAATGAAATAACATATTCTGATTGCTATTAATATTAAAGCTACTCTTTTTAATGTCTAAGATAACGTCAGACTCCGATTTGACAAAACACAGAAAAAAATCGCTATGAGAAGAGCAGGAGCTACAACTAAGAAAAGAACTAATTTATAACCAGTGACAAGTAGAACCTATGAAGTTTTTAAAAGAATGTGATTGTTGTCAAAAGGAATTGGGTAAAACAATGCTGTGTTCAGTTCTGGTTCTACTCAAAGCCATGGCTGAGGGGCTGCTGGAAGGCTGGTGGGCACAGACCAGCAAGGAAGTGAATTTTGCATACTGTACGGATCATCGCTCAGTTCAGGGCAGTCAGATTGAATCTGTGATCACCCAAATGTGCTTCATGAAACCGTCAGCCCTCATTTATGTCTAGCTGTTTTCTTCTGTCCTACTGTAAACAAGCCATGCTCTGAGCTGTCTCTCTACCCTTATCTATTTATGAGGATCACACAGACAGACCTCATAAGCAGCCACACAGATAAAGTTAAAGTTACTGTTTCCAGACAGCAGTCCCTGTGCTGGCTGGAAGTCAAAGAGAAGAGCAAGTTTGGAATGACAGAGTTTTAGTTCCTTTTAGAAAATGCATACCTCCGAAACATACACATACTGGCATCTTACGTCTCTTTCATGAAATTAAATTAGGGTTCCTTAATGCGAACAACTGTTCCTAGCATCAGCAACCTAGCTCAGAAGCTGTGGTCTTACTTTTATGATCTCACCTTTCTTTGGGCCTAGTTGGAATTCTAAGAAAGCAATATCTTGTCATTCTGGCACAGTTCCAGGTATCTACAAATTCAGTAACCTGAACAATGGGAGGGGTGTGTTGTTGGTAAGCGAAAAGCAGGTATTGTATTTTTTGTTATTGCTATCCTTTATGAATCATCAAGGTGCATGTCTAGTGATTATTATTATATGTGTAAATAAGTGAAATACATGCAAACCATACATATAAAAATATAATAATATTACAGTTTATCAAAATGAAATAATAAAAAATAATGGAAACTATTTTATAATTAATAGTTTTAGTATATTATTTAGATTATGATATTGTTTCTAGTATTAGTTATTAATACATAGTAAAATAAATATTAGTACAACAATTAACTGTTTGGGGTATTTTATAATTATCACTGACTTTTGTCATTGTTTTTTGGCCAAGATACCAGTTGTACTTTTACATTTGTATGCAAGAAAATGTTTGCATAAGAAAATAATATTACTTAAACTTTAGTGACAATTTATTAGAACCTAAAAATGTTAAACTGCAATAATAGTTTTCCCTTTTAAATTTTGTAACTGCAGCAAAATTTCTGTTGATCAGTATACAAAGCAAATAAATAAATAATGTTCATGTGGAGTCACTTAAATATAAAGAACATGTTAATTTATGAAATCTAATAATACTTATGAGATTGACATTTTTAAACATTCTGCAAAACATTATTAGAATTTGTAGCAGCATCGTAGATTTGAGAAAGATGAGGTTGCTGTATGTGAGGGTGTAATATAGTGGCCATCTACTTGTGTACTTTTGTTTTAATTTTAAAACAATTGAGTTCATATTTTATGTTAAATACAGCCAAAAGAAAAAAAAAGAAAGAAAGAAATTAAAATTACAGATATCATCAAAGGTTTGTAGTCATCTGTTGTATTATGTGCCTGGAAAGACATCAGATTAGCTCAGATGTACCTTTGAAGAGGGAATAGCATGACTATCAATAATACCATCAGATGCTAATGAGGGTATTTCCATTCTATTAATTTTGAGGGTGTTCTACAGTCATTTTCACCCATTTACACAAGATCATAAATCTTTCTAAGGTAATGTTTATATCCAAAGGGCATGCCTAAAACACCAAAGTACATGTGTTTTCAGATTTCTCTCACTGTTATTGTCAGTGCTGCTTAAAAGAACTACCTGTTATTCAGTATAATGACAATACAAAAGCAATTTAATAACTTGCTGAATAATACACTTAAGCAAACAGGATGAGGAGAGAAGTGGCTGCAGCTGCGTTTTTGGTTGCACTTGTCTATTTTTGCACTTCCTGTTTAAATAATATTCAAGATGTTGACAGGTTAAATGAAGTTAGGATTGTCAGAAGCTTGGCTTGGCTAGTAATTCATTTAGTTTAATATGCTTGTTGGCACACAGCTCACGTGACAGATAATGTTCCAACATATCACTGATAGGACCTTTCACCACAGCTTTAGGAGATCTAGCGGCCATTTAGAGCTTTCTTAGGTCAAAGGGTAAAACCATGTGTAATTCACAACAGGAGAGGTCTCACGGTCAATCCAGAGAAACAATTACAATACTTGTTCCACTACTATTCTTTATTGAAATCCAGTGATCCTTAGTTTTAAGTAGTGTGGCTCTGTTTAACAGACACTAAAGGCTAGAGCTACATATCTCAGTCAGTTTACAGACCTAACAAATAAGTGTATAGTTTATTGAGCCCTTATCAAAGAAAATTTGGATGTTTTGGATAGGGCATTGTCCAAGATAATATTATTATTATTATTATTATTATTATTATTATTATTATTATTATTTATGTATTTACTTATTTTTAAAGCCCCCTTGATTCAAGAGCGCTGAGATATCCAATAATTACTGTGGCCAAGAAGTTCATCTACCCACATTGAAGGTCTGGTTTTGCATTAGCCCCTAGTTGCAGAGTCATTTTAATACGCTGGTGGGCCCTAGATAAAGTCACTTCACAAGTAGCACTTCCCTAGCTTTAGAGAAAATAATAACGCATTATATGCAGCATAACAAAACAGAGAGGGTCAGATGCTATGATACATGCAGTAGTAGCATATATGCCCACAGAAAAGAGAGGGGACCCTCATGGTGAAGATCATACTAGACCAATAGACCTCAAATTACTATGTCAGGGGCCATTCAAGATAAAACAGTATAGAGTTATTATCCCCCGTACAGAGGATCTTTAGCTAGTATGTTTTACATTGGAGGAGTGTATGGGCCCTATTACACGGAACGATTATAGTGCAAAAAATCGTTAAATCGTTCGAATTTAAACTATAATCGTTCTGTGTAATTGCAGGCAACGATCGAAAAATCGTTTGTATGTCGTTGATCGTTGATATAGATCTGAACCTAAAATTATCGTTAAACATTCAATAACTGTTCGCTGTAATTCCACATTCGTTCGCTCAAGTTCCGCATTTGTTCACTAATCGTTCAGTGTAATAGCACATTGTTCATTGATTTCTGGGATCAAAAGGAATAAACGATCACAGTAAAGATTGCAATAACGATCATAGTAACGATCGTAACTAACGATTATCGTTCTGTGTAATATGGTGAACATTTAGGTTAACGATAAACAATCTCGTTTGCGATCGTTTATCGTTAGTCTTTAATCATTAAAAATCGCTCAGTGTAATAGGACCCTAAGCCTTTTAATTGTGTAATTGGGCCCATCTCCCGTTCAAACCCATTTGATGATTCCCTCAATTGTAAAACTATAGTCCCACATACCTTGGTAAGGGCATATCAAAAAAACATAAAAAAAAAAATGTAATCAGGGCACTTTAAGCAATATAATAATATAGCATCTCATTTTGGGGGGTTGGCTACAGGTCTTCTTTAACTCCCTTTATGACATTTGGGTAAGGTCCATACGCCTGTTTACAATCGACTTCCTCTGCAGTGGAGATTCCTGTATAGCTTCTTTATACCCAACAGATAAGGTGATAGGATCAATTAGGGCTAGGCCCCTACTCTCCAAGGGCTTGTAGCAGCAACCTTGTAGATATTATAACTTTTAGTGGGTAGATCAGGGCTAAAAATACGTGTGCTGTAAGTGTGGCTCCACTACTTGCTCTATAAATAAAGTAGTCATGTAAATGAAAAATGTAACTTAATAAATGTATTGTTAACTTAGTGAAATGTTCATTTGCAATTTTTTCCTTCTTTACAGGGTACGTGCTTCTAGTGGGAGAACAACCAAATAAAATCCTACCTTAAAGAAGTCCTTTACACTCCTTGCAGCATGTTTTGTTTCCTTTCTATTTTACACAATTTATTACAAGAAGATTAATGTACTGTAGTATATACAATACAAGTACTAGTAACACATGGCATTTATATGAATGATTTTGCATCTTTATATACCGCAGTGCTTGTTGCCTAAACAAAGATTCATTAACATGCATTCATTAAATGGAATACAACCCTCTTTATAGCAGTGTTGTCATAATGGAATATTTGGCCTGATCTCGGAACTGACGTACGAGGCACAAGGAGAATGGATGTATGTGCTAAGATAAACAATTTACATTAGCACTAGGTGCATTTAAATTACCATCATATTCTTTATTTTTCTTTTGCCTATTTCAAAACAGTTTCCAACACGGATAAGTATAAATTTATGTTTTCAGTAAACGTTTTGGTCATGTGCGACCTTTATGAACAGGGTATACTGGGTGCAACATGTAAAAAGATAATGTGTGGATAGCTGTGTGGAGTGTTTGTTGGAGGCCAGGGCACGCTACAGAGCTATTCACATGGTCTCTTTCTACAAATTGCACCCAGTATACCCTGTTGGTCCAGCAGCGAAATGGTATACTGAAAACGATGTTTGTAACTTTATACTTATCCATGTTTAAAACGGTTTTGAAATAAGCAAAATAAACAAAAAGAATAGGATGGCAATTTAAAGACACCTAGTTGTACTGTGTGCAGCTGATATTTGTTCTTCCATGTTAAATGCTTCAACTATATATTGTGTGTGCAGACATACTTTCATAATACAATTGACATTATTGATATTTGTGTAGACTTATGTTACAACACTGGTAATGATAGTAACATATTAACATATTTAGCCCACCGTGGGATGTTACTGAGGTAAAGAATCTAATCTCAGCCTTATTTATTAGAAAATATTTAAAGCTCTGGACATTATTTTACATCCTATATATAGAGATACAGCTTGTACTATAGCCCAGAGCAGCAGTCAGATTTCTGCTGGTTGGTATTAGAGCCAGTTGACAGCTTGTCAACAGATACAACCCTTACAGTTTGGCCAAGCTCCTATAATGTAATACTTTGTGCAGCACTACATTCTGGGACAGTTATTTTTTTTTTCTACATCATATAACTATACAGAGCACTTTACTTTACAAAATGCAAATCACTAAACCTGGTTCTGTCTGTACAGTAAGCAAATATTGGGACTTTGGAGCACATTGACTTGAAGAATTATCAATCCAGTTGTGGGTTACAAGAAACCCAATCCAATATACAAAATAAACTTAGTAAAAACTTCTATTGAGAATGGGATGAAAAAAGTAAGTCAAAGGGGGGGGGGGGATTCATCAAACTGGTGAAAAGTAGAATTGTCTTAGTTGCCCCAAGGAACCAATCATATCCCCCCTTTCATCCCTCACAGATTCTTTGAAACTCTTTGAAAGTGTAATCTGGCACCAGCATAGTTCCTTTTTCCCACTGAAGTAAATGTAAGCTTGATCATGCTAAGGATGTTCTGCCCGGCTTAAAGATGTAGATATTTAGATATTGATGTTTAGATATTATAGCACCATGTCCAAACCAAGCAGGGGTAAACTCTAGGGGTCTAGAATGGTAAGCAATACCCTCATTAGTGGGGTAGTTAAATTGCTGCTGTATATCCTGCAGGAAGTGGTGTTTTGTTTCCATTCTGACACAATGCTCTCTGCTGCCACCTCTGTCCTTGACAAGAACTGTCCTACTGCTCTTGACAGTTCCGGACATGGACATAGGTGTCAGCAGAGAGCATTGTGTCAGAATAGAAACAAAACACGATTTCCTATAGGACATACAGCAGCTTATATGTACTGAAAGACTTTTGAGATTTTAGAAGTAAACTACAAATCTATATGACTTTCTGATTTGGAAAAAAAATAGCTGGAGTTCTCTTTTAAAGGGGTTATCTGGAGAGCAGAAAAAGTCTTCTGCTCTCTAGTGCTCCACTTCCTCCCTCTGACTGTCTCTGATGATAACTTCCACAGGTGAAAGGGAGGCAAAAGCATGTTGTGGGCAATGATCAATAGCTGTTCGATGTTACCGATGCAGCTATTGGACATCGCATGTGGGCATGGTTTTGCCCACAGTGGCTGCAACAACGTGCTCCCCTCCTCTCATCTCAGATGTTATCACCATTGTTGTTAATTTATGGGTTATTTTAGAGATATATATTAATAAAAGTTCAATTTTATTATTTTATTAGGAATTTGTTTTCAAATCTGCTTTCAAGTCTGTAAGAGACCTAAAAAAAGGAGATCAATGTAATGCATATGCACTGATGTATGCCATCAATTCTCTGCTGGTACAGACTGCTATAGGCAGTGTATCAGCAGGTCAGTCATGGCAGGTGCGGAGGCCTAGCAGAGGCCTTGGCCTGCCAAGACAACCAACCAGCATCTGGTGATTTTATAACTGGGGTGCCAATTAGTAAACTGAACCACTAATGAACCATGTGCAAACCTTTGGGATGCCATGATCACCTAAGGCCCTAGAAGGGGGTTAGTATTAGGATGAGGTTTTCGGAGGTCTCCTTCTCATTTACATGTACAGTAAATTTGGCAGTAACATGTAGTGTATATATTGGTATGCCTCATCATATTTGTTTTAAATCTGCTAAGCTCTACTGGCAAATATACTAATAGCACAAATGCACAGTTATGTTGAAGGCCCTGGAGTCATGACAATCCCAGGTCATTTAAAGGTTATAGATAGGGCAGAGTTGGATTTGCATTGCACTTGTTTTTACTATGCATTGCCTAAGGGCAATCTCCAGTTTGGATCATTCTTAGAGAGTATTAGTCAAGCATCTGCGTGTCATCTTTCAGATTCTTGGATGCCTGACTGGTTTTCAGGTAACATTGCCATTGTTATTGATATGTTTGCTGTTTGTGCTTGCACAAAGGGGTTTGCTAATCTTTACAACATCAAGTTATATTAGAACATTAAGTAATGGGATATAAAAGAATTAAATACATTTGAGAATTTTTTGTTGGCTAGTAATATAGTTTTTTTTAGACTGTATGATCTTATAAACAAACACTGAAATGAGAATTTGGATCTATAGGTCTATACTAAATAAGAGATGGCCCAAATACACTTCATGCACTGCCAGTCCAATTTTAATATGTTCAATATAGTGGCACCCTTGCAAGGCAGTCCATTTGTGCAATCTATGCAGCACAATGTCCCCTACATAAACTGATATGACATAAATTGTATACATTATGCAGTAAATTCAGACAGAAATTAGGTAGGGTAAAGTAAAAAGTAAAAAAAAATGGCAAGATAACATATAAATTCAATATAACTTGTATAATAAATAAATATGTATAACTAACATGAATACATGAATTTACAAAGAGCACAAGATCTAAAAAAAAAAATAAAAAACCTCCAATAATGCCTATTTATTGAGCTGGGCTAGATGCATTCTCATCCATTTCAGACTTACTTTTTAATTTGGAAAAAGTGAATCTAATAAAATAAAATCTCACAGGAAACAATTGGAGCTTATCTATTCAAGTGAATGTTTATTCAGAAAAGACCTAGAATAGTTAAGAATATTTTGTTATAAATAATTGCAAATCATTGAATTAGTAGGCTCACTTTTTTACTCATATGTAGAAAGTGAATAGAGTAACCCTATTTCACAGAAAGTCTGGTGTCAGGATTTAATGTTTGTTGTGCATTGCCCATGTATCAGTCTGCCATCTGCCTTCATGTAATGTGTTTTGATCTTGTAATGTTCTTGTTTGTTACCCCTGTCGCTTGTATAGCGCTCTGGAATTAAGTGTGCTTTATAAATAAATAATAATAATAAATAATTGAATCTGCATAATCTGAGTGCAGATGCAGAGAGAATACAGACCATTAATTTCTATGGCCCTATTCACACACCCATAAGTGTCATTGGTCCATGGTGGGGACGTGATCTGTGCCATAAAAACTACTTGCAGGCCCTACTAGGGACTGCAGTTGTGATTACCTATTCTCAATTATTGGGTTGATGCAATTGAGGACATTTATCTATGCTCATCACTAGTGCTGTCCTTAGCTGCGGGTTCATGGCTGTGGACAGCTCTACAGATGTGTGAATGTAGCCTAAGGCTCCTATAGGGTTCTGAAATGTATCTCATGTTGATATTGGACATGGCTGATACATGTACTGCAGATTTTTTGATTGCATTGGAATATATTTTTAAGTTGGATCACAACTAGGACCTACAGCTGTCTCAACTTTGTATGGCAGCTGTACTATGTGGGTTGTCCAGGCTTAGATACATATGTCAGCTTCCCTTTTAGAAACAGCACCACTCTATTCCACACATTTGGAGTGGTTTTGCAGCTAAGTTCCACTGAAGTTAATAGAGATGAATTGCAATTTCACACAGTGCATAAAAGTAGCTGTGCTTTTTCTAGTTCCGGATTACCTCTTTAAAGGCTTTCTCCCGCTTAGAACATTTTAATATTTTAAATATATATTTTAACAATTTAATGTTTGACCTGGGCTGCAGAGAAACAGATTCTCTATGATGTCTCGAAGACGTCTCTGACGTCTCTAAGCTCGCATTTCCTGCCTGCATTGCACATCAGTATATGTAGTGTGTCTAAGACACACTACACTATAAGCATATGATGTCTCTAAAGCTGGCATTTCCTGCCTGCATTGCACATCAGCATATGTAGTATAGAAGAGGACTAGAGTGGTAGGGTGGAGATGAGCGAACCGGGTTCGGGTTCGAGTCGATCCAAACCCGAACGATCGGCATTTGATTAGCTGGGGCTGCAGAACTTGGATAAAGCTCTAAGGTTGTCTGGAAAACATGGATACAGCCAATGACTATATCCATGTTTTCCACATAGCCTTAGGGCTTTATCCAACTTCAGCAGCCACCGCTAATCAAATGCCGAAAATTTGGGTTCGGATCGGCTCGAGCATGCTCGAGGTTCGCTCATCTCTAGTTTTTATGTTTTCTTCAGCCTAGGAGAAATGATAAAAACATTCCAGACAGAATAACCTTTTTAACCCCTTAAGGTCAAAGCCAATTTTCGTTTTTGCACTTTTGCTTTTTCCACTTTATGTTTAAAAGTACATAGCACTTGCATTTTTTCACCTAGAGACGTATATGAGCGCTTATTTTTTGCGAAACCAATTTTACTTTGCAATGACAGGCATTATTTTTCCATAACATATGCTGCGAAACCGGAAAAAAATCATTTGCGCTGTCAAATTGAAAAAAAAAAGGAATTTCTTTCGATTTCGGGGAGTTTTGCATTTACGCCGTTCACCCTATGGTAAAA
Source organism: Dendropsophus ebraccatus (assembly GCF_027789765.1). Taxonomy (NCBI): domain Eukaryota; kingdom Metazoa; phylum Chordata; class Amphibia; order Anura; family Hylidae; genus Dendropsophus; species Dendropsophus ebraccatus. Next base: position 96,280,617 of record NC_091455.1, on the reverse strand, counting down.
CTGACTGGTTATGCATGTTCCTCAAGTCGTTACGATTACAATGATATGTAACATGTATAACTTTTATATTATCTGATGGCTTGTAAAAAATTCAAACCATTGTTAACAGATATATGTTCCTTAAAATCGCTCTATTCCCATGCTTACAGCGCTTTTATCCTTTGGTATATGGGTCTGTGTGAGGTGTCATGTTTTGCGCCATGATGCTTTCTTTCTATCGGTACCTTGCTTGCGCATATACGACTTTTTAATCACTTTTTATAACATTTTTTTTTTATTTGATGCGCAATTTTGCACTTTGGGATTTTTTTGCGCTTACGCTGTTTACCGTGCGAGATCAGGAATGTGATTAATTAATACTTCGGGCGATTACGCGCGCGGTGATACCAAACATGTTAACATGTTAACAATTATTTTTATAAAATGGGAAAAGGGGGGTGATTTGGACTTTTAATAGGGGAGGGGATTTTTTATTAATAAAAAAACATTTTTACTTTAATTTTACTGTAACTAGAAGTCCCCCTGGGGGACTTGTATATAAAGAGCATTGATCTCTCATAGAGATCAATGCTGTGTATCTACACAGCAAAGATCGATGAGATCGGTCATAGATTGCTATGGCCTGCTGCAGGCCATAGCAATCTATTGCCGAGTCAGGATCAGCAACATTCCGACGCTGAGGCCCGGCACGGGCAGAAAAACGGATCTCCCCCCGCGATGCGATCGCGGGGGGGAGATCCGTCCCACTAGACACCAGGGACATGAGGTCTGAAGCCTCTAAATGCAGCTGTCAGTGCCTCTATTAGCCGCGCCGGCTAATAGAGGCACTGCCCGGCTGCACATGTCAGCCGGGATCAGCGCCGTTCAGAGCGGGGTCCTGGCGGGACCCCGCTCTGAACACCCCCCGCGGCACCATGACGTATCAGATACTTCATGGGTCGCTAAGGGGTTAAATGATTTTTTGGTTTTCATTTAATACTGAGTGGCTTCATTTACAGAACATTTTATTTTATAAATGGCAAAAAAAAAACAAGTAAATATTACTGGATAATAAAAAAATAACATTCTAGAGTTGTCTCTGACAATATTTTAAACACAGAATAAACAATAAAAGTATAGTAATAATACATTAGCAGTCCAATAAGCATTTTAAAACACTTAACAATAATATAATTCCACATCTTTTAGTAGGATAAAACTGTATATCATTTTCATATTGTTCTCTGTAGTTTACGACTGCCTTTCTGACGTGCAATAAAAGTAAAAAACTAAATGATAACTGACTATATGGGACTATATGGGCTTGGGTGAAGACGTGTATTCTACCCGGTATACTACCTGGTATAAAAGAGCAGAAACAAATATCACAAATATGTAAACTTTTTCAGGAATCATAAATTTTGACCATCAAAAACAACAATAGTTTTGGCCCCATAGTCTTTTTTTCTTTTTACTTTTTCTCACAAGGTAAAAATACAATAAATCATTGTTGATATGACCACCCAAAAATGCAATTTAATCCCCCCCAAAATGCATGTAGAAAGTAATCTTAAAGAAGCATGAGGGTCAATACACATAGGATATGAGGGAGATTAAATTATGTACAAGAAAAAGGCAAGTCATTGGTTTCTAGTAGAAGAAAGGGATACTTACATTATCATTAGGAGACACTAATGCCTGCGAAATGTCCATATTAGTAGAAGTAGAAAGTAGAAGTCACAAACCCCTTTTGTATAAGAGTTCTGAATACAGAAAACCATCCTTTTGAGATGAGCGTCACAAGAGTTCTTTGCTGAAATTCTAGCATGACTACAGTTTCCAAAGCAACAGGGATCAGCTCACAGGTTTAAGTTACATGGCTTTCGTTTTCAGTCTATGGATAAATATATATATAAACGTTCTAAGGAACCAGTTATATGATGAAGTAGCTTATGAAGATAAATGCCCCCATGTTTATGTATAACACCTACTTTAGATTTTTGTGGTATACTAAGAAGAAGAAGAAACAGAAGGGTTATGGTGGACGTGCTTCACTAAGTTCATTGTAGGAGATGTTATCACGTGTTGAGGGATATACAACAGGTGTTAAATTTTAAGTGCTTTTACTAAATAGGAAGAAAGAGAAAGAAAGGGAGCACCGACTACACTAAAAGGAAAAGTATACATAGAAATAAACTGTAAATACAAATAAGTTTATCTTGCATTAACATTTGTTATTAAAATTAAAAGCATTAATAAAAACCACATTTTCCTAACAGGACATTTAGCTAAAAGGTCTCTTATCAAACAATTCATATTGTTTCCTGATCTGTTTATGAAATATATCAGCACATTATTCAATGTTGAATTTTTTCATATAATGTTTGCTACAATTGTAAAACATGGCCATTAAAACTTGGGAACATGTTGTCTTACGACATGCATCAAAGCACTAAAGAATAACTGACATGTTGAGAGTATTTAATAAAATGCTTTTTGAATATTTTTCAGGAAATCCAAATGACTTGAAAATATGGAAAAAAAGATTTATTATTCTGACAAATGCTTGTGCATTTATTATATTTTGTTTATAACTAATGCAATTTTCACTTCAGCAAATAGTCTCCTGGTGTCATGATTTACCTCCAAATAAAAATCATACATCTGTCTCTCCCCAAACTTTCATCATCCCAGGTACAACTACTAAATTTAACAAATCCCCAGGCCCCAACAGACTCCAACATGTATATTACAGAAACTTTAGGATACTTTTAGTCAAAGTTCTAACTACCATCTTCAATGACATAGTACAACACAAGGCCCAAGGTCCTAAAATGCTACAAGCTATAATTACAACTCTACCTAAATCAGGTAAATCCCCTTACACTTCAAGCAATTTTTGTCAGATCTCGTTATTAAACTCCATAAAACTCTTTTCCAAATTTATTACTTCTAAAATTAATTAAAGTTTCCTACCTTAATACCCCCCAACTAAAAAGTTTTTGTCAAAGAATGTCAAAAGAAAACTAGCACCCACAGATTTTTTAGGCTTGATACAAACAGCCAATAAATTCAACTCCTCAATTACATTACTCTTTCACATCTGAAGGAATCAAATTAAATGTCACATAAGCAACCCTTGATACATTTGTTTTCCAGTTTTTTAATAGACATTCTGTTTTATCCATGTATAATGAACTTACGGTGTTTACACCACTGTTTGATTTTTTTTTTTTTTTTTCTAAAAACCCTTTAACCTCTGCAAGGGCACAAGACAAGGAAATCCCTTTTCTTCACTGATATTTGATTTGTGTATAGAACTCTTTGCAGAAAAGATCAGGACATTAAAGTCTATAGAGATCAGTGTCTGGGTATTAAACATAAGAAATGTTTATATGCAGATCATGTCCTATTAACACATGACCAGTGTGAACGTGTCTGTGTTTACGCATCATTTTGGTGAAAAACATGAAGGTCATGATTCATTTCTAGTGGTTACTTGCAAAGAAAAAGTTACTGTTTCAGCCAGAGGATGTTATACTGATAGAAAGCTAAACAACTGGTGGTCTTACTTGATGTTTGTGCCCTATACTAGGGCTGATAAGAACATGAACTGAGACCTAATACTGTTATAATGTTATTATGGTTGAATGTTATTTTCATCAATAGTAACTTTAGGGAGGGCACCACCCAATACAAAATTGCAGTATGCTGAGGTGCTCAATTATGTAGAAAAAAAGAAAAGAAGAGCACCATATTAGCACACCTTTATAATTCCAAAAAATATAATGTTATTGAAGCACAGAAACAATGTTAAAAGCATTTAAAAACATACAAACATGTAATGCAATCCATAATAAGGTGCACTACTACTTCTGTCCAATTGTGGTGGACATATACCACCTATATCCCTAAATAGGGGGAACAAATCGTACATGCACATAGATCCGGGGGGCAGATAGGTACATAATAAGGCTATGTTCACACTATGTATATTTCCAGCCATAGTGCGAACCGCGAATATACGCCCGTAGTTTTGAGGTTGATGCGTTCGCTTGAACGTATACAATATCCGGCCACACAATGCACACTACGTATGAGCCTACGGCCGGATCGTATACGGCGCTGTGAAAAAGGAACAAGACCATTGTTTGCGGCGGGAACTGTTCCAACTCACGGCCGTGGATTTCCATGCGTTCCCGTACGAAGTACTTATTTCAGCCAAATTGAACTTGATTTTTAGATCCAAAAGGTTCTGTGTGTTTTATTAGGCTGGGCGAAGATTTCCAAGTAAATGACCTGTTTCAGATCGCTTCGAAACAAGCTAGGAAGCATAACTATATTATGGGCGTATGTTCGCAGTTCGCCCGCATGTTCGCAATCCGGCCGCATGTCTATTTTTCCCGTAGTTTCAGCCGCACATGTCCGGCCGCGTACGAACTACGGCCGGACATATACGTAGTGTGAACATAGCCTAAAAGTATTAAATATGCATACACTGCTCCCTCATCCTATATGCACAACAGTAACCTAGTGCATGGAATACAAAATGCGGAAAACTGAACAATACAACCTGTACTAGAGTCAGTGGAGATGGACAGAAGGATGAACCAGCCCAACGCGTTGCGCCGCGGAGTCAGGGTCCCTGAGGAAGTCGCACTGCGTGATGCAACGCGTTGGGCTGGTTCATCCTTCTGTCCATCTCCACTGACTCTGGTGCAGGTTGTACATCTCCATGACATCATCCCTGCATTCCTACAAAACTGTCTATCCACTGTCCCACTGTCCTACAGTGACTATCTGCTTTTTTTTAATATTATGAATAGAGATGAGCAAATTTACAGTAATCCGCTGACCAGTCTGCCTTTTAACTCATTGCCTCTCAGTGCCACTGACTGCCCCCAGGTGCTAAAAAAAGCTTTTCCCAGGACCCAAAGTGGAGCAGCAGTAAGTTAAAAGGCAGAAGGCTGATGAGTCGATTTCAGAGATAACAAAGCACTTAGCACTTAACTGTAAATTCGCTGATCTTTAGTTATGAATTCTCTATTTCTCTAATGTAATTTTTCTAAAACAGAACTTCTTGTATTCGTTTCCTCTAACCAACCTAATCCTGACATCTCACTCCCAGTCTGTGGTACAAGCATAACTCCTGTGCATAAATCTCAACATCTTGACATTATGTTAGACTCTGGTCTATCTCTTACTCCCTATATTCAAGCTCTTGCACACTCCTGTCACCTACACCTCAAAAACATCTCCAGAATTCGCCCATTTCTTACCACTGACACCGCTCAGACTCTTACTGTCACCCTAATCCATTCTTGTTTTGACTACTGTAACTCCCTACTAATTGGTCTTCCCTCTCTAAACTCTTTAGTCTCCAGTCTATCCTTAACGCAGAAGCCAGGCTCATCTTTCACTCCAACCATTACACTGACGTCTCCCCCTGTGCCAGTCACTGCACTGGTTTCCCATTAAGTCCCATAGTTCAAGTTAAACTCCTCATTCTTACCCATAAAGCTCTCCACAATTCTATCCCTCCACACATCTCCTCCCTTATCTCCGCCTACCATTCTACCAGTGCTCTACATTCCTCTAATGATCCTCATGTAACATCTTCCATAATCAGAACCTCTCAATCCCACCTCCAAGACTTTTTTTGTGCTTCACCAGTTCTCTTGAATTCTTTACCCAAAGACTTCATACTCATACCAAACACTCAAAGTTTCAAGCGTGGCTTATAACGCTTCAGGCGCGCTTATAACATTCCCAAAATGTGTCTCCCGTTCTGCTGTCCGCTCAGCTTCTACTCTATATCTCTATCGATTTCATGTATACCATGCCTGCACTGGCTCACCTTACACAGGCACTTTCTGATTCTTTGTACAATGGTTGGACCATTTGCAAATAAAGTACTTACTGCCTCTTGTGTTACTACCAGTCCTCCTAGTCTGTAAGCTTTTGCAAGCAGGTCCCTCAGTCCTTTTTATTTTATTTTTTTAATTATTTAATTCTGTAATGTTTGTATGTAATTTAACCCCTGTATTGTGTAAAAAATGCTGCAGAATCTGTTGGCGCAATGTAAATAAATATTATTAATAATATTATCGACATGATACTTTTGCCTACATTCTTTTTTACAATCCCTGATATAATACCTACATACGTTATATCGCAAACTGAAATGCTTTTATTTCATTCAATTTGGAATTTAAAAAATAAAAATAAAACTTGAACTGAAAAGAGTAAAACAAGGAGGTCTCGGAGTTCCAAATTTAGCAGCCTATAATTTAGCGGTTATCCTAGACCAACTGCACCTTAGCTGGAATTTTACAAATGATCATTTTTGGTCACAGCTGGAAAAACATATATATTAAACTACCCAATATAAAACTCTTTAATAGTTTTTTTACCTTGAACTCGGTACACCAGACCTTCCTTTATTCTCTTTAGAGGATATCCTAACAGTAAACCCGAAATATGTTTAAATGGTTATATTTATCCATGGAATCTGTTTCATTTCTTAAAATCTATGGGGGAGATTTATCAAATTGGTGTAAAGTAGAATTGTCTTATGGTGCGTTTACACAGAAAGATTATCTGACAGATTATCTGCCAAAGATTTGAAGCCAAAACCAGGAAAAGACTATAAACAGAGATCAGGTCATAAAGGAAAGCCTTAGATTTCTCCTCTTTTCAAATCCACTCCTGGCTTTGGCTTCAAATCTTTGGCAGATAATCTGTCAGATAATCTTTCTGTGTAAACGCACCATTAGTTGCCCCTAGCAACCAATCAGATTCCACCTTTCATTTTTCAAGGAATCTGTGAGGAATGAAAAGTGGAATCCGATTGATTGCTAGAGACACCTGAACCAATTCTACTTTACACCAGTTTGATAAATCTCCCCCTATATTTCTCAAGATAAGACATTTAATCCTAGACTAAAGCTAAGCTCCCCTCCATGGCTGTGTTCACACTGTATTAAAAACTAGAAAAGTCACTATTTTGCAAACGACAGCCATTATTTTTAGTTTTGGAATCACACCCAAAAGGGCCAGCAGTCAACCTGTAACCCCCATTAACTTAATTAGAGTTGCTCAAATGGAGCCCTGTGAGCTACATTATTTATTCTCCTCAGGATGGCTTTTGTACACTGCACTGCTCCAGTGTCGTTCTCTTCTCTTTTTCCTTACGCTCAGCTTCACCAGCCTTTAGTGTGACCCATGAGACACACTGGTTATCACAAACTAGTTGCATCAGTTAAACATACTCTTTCACGCTTGCCTTTCTAACTTCTTATAATTTTGGGTACCCCTTCTTGGAAGAAGCACAAAACTACCTCTCCCAGACAAGTGATCAGCCCTAGCCATAGTAACAACAACTTCATATATAGTGTAGATACAGGTGTATATAATAAAACCATTAAAAGGCAAGATATAGGGTATAAACAATAATCAAAACATAGTTTAAAGACCTTAAAGGAGAAGTCAAGCGTTTTCTAAAAGACGGTAGCCTGCAGGGGGAAGCAGCAGGACTGGCCATTGCACTCCTGCTAGGCTCCAGGATCTTTTTGGTGCCCAGGTCATGACCCGGCTGATGGGCTGCCAGCTCAGCCGGGACAGGTATTTTCTCCCCAGTCGGCATCTCAACTTGGAGGAAAATGACTTCAGGCGCTCCCCCTGCAGACGGCGAACTTTTAGTGTGATCCTTTTCATGTTGTTATTATATTTTTTTGTCTATGGGGCTATTTGAGGGCTCATTTGTTTTGCACCAAAATCAGTATTTTTTATCAGTACCTCACTTGCATATATGCAACTTTTTTATCTCATTTTATTTTTTTCCCCATTTTGTTCTGGATGTGATGTGGTGTACTCCATTTACCATGTGAAATTAGGAATGTGATAATTAAATAGTTTGGACAATTTCCCACGGCGCAGTACCAAATATGTTTTACACTTTCAAAATGGGAAGGGATTTTTCATAAAAAAAAAATTTTTAAACTTATTTTTAGTCCCCCTAAGAGACTCCTATGATCAATACATTGATTGCTCATAGAGCTCAATGCAGTACATTGTATCGCGAGCCACCAATGAAGGCATTTACAGGCCATTTAAATGCCATTTAACTGTCAGTTTTGACAGCTGGATTTAAATGATTAAGTAGCTGGCATGGCTGATCAGTCTGTGCTGGCTAAAAGCTAGAGACACATCACATCCTTACCTCTATCTATACACTGTTCAGAGGATGAGGACAAGCATGCCTGTCCAGTTTTAAAAACATGTTAAGGACAGAGCCAATTTTCTTTTTTCTTTTTCTTTTCTTTTCTCCTCCTTGCCTTCTAAGAGCCATAAGTCTTTTATTTTTCCATCTACAGGCCATGGAAGGGCTTGTTTTGTTTTTTCAAGAACAATTGTACTTTTTGAAGGCTTTTTTGAATCTACCATAAAATTTATGACGAAACCCCAAATGAATGCTTTTTGGATGGTTTTTGCTGTTGAAGAGGAAGTCCCAAGAAAAGCAAAAACTCACCCCACCTTGTGCCTCCATTGCACTGCTCCCGAGTCCCGTTCACTGCCGCCAGCTGTCATCTTTAGCTGGAAATGTTGCGTACCCGGCTCTTCCAGCTGCAACATTATGGCCTGGCTGAGCCATTGCCCATACAGCCAGTCAGTGACTGGGGCAGTGTTCCGCCCCAGTCACTAATGGGCAGAGTGAACAATCACCCAGCCGGATTCGTGACCTTGCAGTTAGTAGCTAAAGCTGCAGGTCACCAGTGACTGTGAACAGGACTCCAGAGTGTCGCTACAGGGCACAAGGATAAGTAAGTTAACATTGTTTATTATTTTCCCCCACCCCCCTGCCTGACCCTTTTTCTCTTTTTTGTGAGCCTTTCCCTTTAAATGACAACCTGTTTCTGTAGTAGAACCTACATTTGTTTTTGTTGTTTTGTTTTTTTAGAAATTAATATTATAAATGGTTCCATTGTGACTCCTTTAAAGGGGTTATTCAGCGCTACAAAAACATGGCTACTTTTCCCCTTCTGTTGTCTCCAGTTTGGGTGGGGTTTTAAAACTCAGTTCCATTGAAGTAAATGGAGCTTAATTGCAAACCACACCTGAACTGGAGACAACAGTAGGGGGAAAGGTGGCCATGTTTTTTTAGTGCTGGATAACCCCTTTAACTGTTTTATTTTCCACCTACAGAGCTGTTTAGGGGCTCACTTTTTCTGCCACGATCTATCGTTTTTATTGGTACCATTGTAGTGTAGATGGAAATCCTAGCATTTATTTACTCTTTTCATTTACGCTGTTCATGTGGGAACAAAATTGTTATATTTTAATAGATCAGACAATTGTGCACGCTATAAAACCAAATGTGTTTGTTTTTGTATTTATTTATTTTTACATGTTTTATTTGTGAAAAGGAAATGGAGGTTATTTTAACTTTCATTGGGGGAGGGGCTTTGTGACATTTTTATGAACAACTATTTAAATTTATTTTGACACTTTTTAGGTCCCCCTTTAGGACTATTACAAGCCTGATCATCATCAGCATTATCAGATGGCATTGCTGATCAATGTTATGACATTGCATAGCATTGATCAGGGTTACCAGCTATTTGCTACTCATGGTCTGTCTGAGGCAGACCCTTTAAGAAGATCACCAATCTGACCACATGAAGATATTATACCTCCAGAGAGGAGGCAGTTTTAATAGCATACACCCATTGCTCTACAGCTGTATACCTTAGAGGGGTATTCCATCCAAGAGTTAAAAAAAATGTAATGCACCCAAACCTAGCTGGCCTTACTCACCAAGTCCCTCTGAGTATTTTGAGCCATCTCCCATCTTTCTAGCTGCTTCCGTTCCTGAGTTACAAGTTTTTCTAAAAGCCGGTCTATAATCAAGATAGGAAACTACATTTCCCATCATGCAATGCTTCTGCCTGAAAGATGGTGAAGTAGCAGAGCTGAGTTGGTGATAATGCTGAGGATATAGCAGAGCTGAGATGGTGATAATGCTGAGGATATAGCAGAGCTGAGATGGTAATGCTGAGGATATAGCAGAGCTGAGATGGTGATGCTGAGGATATAGCAGAGCTGAGATGGTGATAATGCTGAGGATACAGCAGATCTGAGATGGTAATGCTGAGGATATTTCAGAGCTGAGATAGTGGTAATGCTGAGGATATAGTAGAGCTGAGATGGTGATAATGCTGAGGATACAGCAGAGCTGAGATGGTAATGCTGAGGATATAGCAGAGCTGAGATGGTGATAATGCTGAGGATATAGCAGAGCTGAGATGGTAATGCTTAGGATATAGCAGAGCTGAGATGGTGATAATGCTGAGGATATAGCAGAGCTGAGATGGTGGTAATGCTGAGGATATAGCAGAGCTGAGATGGTAATGCTGAGGATATAGCAGAGCTGAGATAGTAATGCTGAGGATACAGCAGATCTGAGATGGTAATGCTGAGGATATTTCAGAGCTGAGATAGTGGTAATGCTGAGGATATAGCAGAGCTGAGATGGTAATGCTGAGGATATAGCAGAGCTGAGATAGTAATGCTTAGGATATAGCAGAGCTGAGATGGTGGTAATGCTGAGGATATAGCAGAGCTGAGATGGTGGTAATGCTGAGGATATAGCAGAGCTGAGATGGTGGTAATGCTGAGGATATAGCAGAGCTGAGATGGTAATGCTGAGGATATAGCAGAGCTGGGATGGCAATGCTGAGGATATAGCAGAGCTGAGATGGTGGTAATGCTGGGGGGGTGCTGATGCGTCTGGCTGATATGAGATATGAGATGGGGCCGGCTCCGATGAGATGCAGGAGAGGGGGGGGGGGTGGGGGGTGCTGGGGCCGTCCGAGATGCCGGGCGATGCGGGTGAGATACGGGGGGGGGGTGCTGGTGGCCGGCTGAGATGGGGGTGGAAGGTGTTTTGCTGATGCGTGGGGTGAGATGCTGGGGCTTTGGTGGTGATGCGGGCGGCCAGGTGAGATGCGCGCAGCCGGGGACCAGATCAGATGTACTAACATGCCGGCTCCTCAACCTGTGGCTCTCCCGGCTCGGGAGGAACTACAACTCCCTGTATGCACGGAGAGAAGGCTGAGCATGCTGGGAGCTCTAGTTCTGCAAGAACTGGGAAAGCCACAGCTACTGCCGGGTGAGACTCATGGGGGTGAGCTCCAGGCGGGGGGGATCGGCGATGGAGGGTGGCCGCTGGCTATACTATGGGGCGAGAGGGGTGCGGGCGGCCACTTGGAGATCGCGCTGCAGGGGGAGGGTGCCGCGGGCTGTAGGGAGGGGGACGGGGATCGCCGGGAGACGGTGAACAGCAGCAGCAGCTGTCACTGTCTCAGTGTCCTCCCTCTTTTCAGTGGACAGTGAGCTGGGTTAGAAGCAGTAACCCAGCCCATTGAAGAGAGGTAGGACACATGATGCCGTCTCGGAGGGTGCGGGCCAGGAGCAGGGAGCCGTGTCGGGTTGGACTGAGGTCTGATGATTCAATGCAATCCGTGGGGGTGGATGCAGCTGGATAACAGCAAAACTGTGCAGAATCCATAATAACTTTATATTGGAAAAATGGAAAGCTACGGGTGGGCAACGTATTAATGCAAAAATAATTTGGGGGGGAATACACCTTTAATACGCATTGGCACACTACTGCAGACTGTGTTGATTTTCAGACAAGGTGATATGAGTCTAACTGCATTGTACATTAAACGATAGAAGTACTATAGTGAATACTAGATGAATACTAGTTGTAGTGAGCATTATGGTGTATGTGTTTTTAACATTAGATCCACATATATCATTTTTACCCTAATAATTAATTAAAAGTTATATTTTACTGATATAAGGGGGGTGGGGGTGGGGGTATTCTGTAAGGGTTTTTTTGTACCCCAGGCCTAGTGCCTGTGGGTTTGGTTTATTATACCTCCAGCACTCAGGGAAACTAATCAGGAACCCCGCAACCATGCGATTGAGAGATTTCTCTGCCTGTCATTGATCGCAAGGACTCTTACCCTTAGTTCCTGAGCTCACTTCACAGTTAAGTAGCAAAGGTTGATCGTACAATTATGGCACTGTGTGCTACAGCCAACACAACGGTGCCCTAATTGTACTCTCTTGGGGGTGAATGGGTTGAAGGCACATCAGGGGGACCCAATAATTTTTTTTTTAAGAATTCTTCTCAGAGATGTTTTTAATCTGGTTTAATGTTTTTGGAAAAATGTTAGAATGTGTCTCTCCTAAAATACATCCTTCTAACAAAGTTCTGCTGTTACAGGGTTTAGGGAAGAGCAATGACATAATGTATGTTTATTATGGGTTAGATGCTAAGGGAGATTTATTATCAATGAGTTTATGCAGGGCACATGGTACATTGCACACGCCTAGCACATGCAGGTGTATCCGTAGAAACTTAAAACAAGGATATATTTAGAAAATATGCTGAAACCACCATAAATAAAACCATAAACTATTACACGCAACCTCAAACAAAAGTATATGCCCCATAGATTTTTTGATGGACATTTTATGATTATGTTTGTAAAATAGCTGAAGAAGCACTTGAAATATGTCAAGTAGGTGCAGTATATCTCTACAAATACCGAACAGGAACTAATTTACTCTTTGCTAAATGTAAATTCAAACAATAGGGCAGCAGTGTGTTAGATAAAAAAAAACAAAGAAATGATGTTCTTTTCAAAGTCATTAATAAAGCTGTGTACATAGGAATATTCAAAACAATATTGATTAGTGTCAAAAACAAAAACACACTTACAAACATAATTTGTAAGAATACAATGTTGTATTGGGTAAAAGTATTTAAAAAATAATCTGAAAAAGTATTTGTCTGTTTTTACCCAGCTGAATAGGACTAATTATAGTGCTTGAAAAAGCACTATATTGTAATCTGTATTCTTCTTCTGTTTCCGTTTCTTCAGTTTCTTCTTCTTCTTCCAGCCTTTGTTCTGCGAGTAATACAGCCCAAACCGCTTTGCGCACAGACTCCATTCAAACTGCGTTTCAAAGCCCTCGGCAGGGTGTGGTGTGCTATCTTTTTTTGTTTCGATTGGATTTGTCGTTTTTAAGAGATTTACGTTTAAAGACCCCTAATTTCCCATAGAAAATAATGGCCCATTGGAAATAATGACCACACTATAAACACTAACAGCCAATCACAGCACATATGCAAATAGCTGAAATATAGCTGCCAATATGAACTCTAAGGTCTTGTCAGGCAATGTATCACACCATCCACACAGTCACATGTCCACTATTGGCCAATAGAAGATGTAATTGTGTAAAGTCGCTCTTAAAGGGACGGGACCCAAGTTGCTCTTAAAGGGACGGGACCCAAGTCGCTCTTAAAGGGACCCAGGTTGCTCTTAAAGGGACGGGACCCAGGTCACTCCTAAAGGGACCCAGGTTGCTCTTAAAGGGACCCATGTCGCTCTTAAAGGACCCAGGTCGCTCTTAAAGGGACAAGACCCGAGTCGCTCCTAAAGGGACCTGTTTCGCTCTTAAAGGGCGACCCTTTAAGAGCGACCTGGGTCCCTTTAAGAGCGACGTGGGTCCTTTTAAGAGCGAGCTCAGTCCCTTTAAGAGCAACCTGGGTCCCTTTTAAGAGCGAGCTCTGTCCCTTTAAGGCTGACCTGGGTGCCTTCAAGAGCGACCTGGATCCCTTCAAGAGTGACCTGGGTCCTTTCAAGAGCGACCTGGGTCCCTTTAAGAGCAACCTGGGTCCCTTTAAGAGCAACCTGGGTCCCTTTAAGGCTGACCTGGGTCCCTTTAAGAGCGACCTGGGTCCCTTTAAGAGCGAGCTCTGTCCCTTTAACCCTTTAAGGACATGGCCCATTTTCGTTTTTTACGTTTTCGGTTTTTCCTCCTTGTGTTTAAAAGGTCATAGCACTTGCATTTTTCCACCTAGAAACCCACATGACCCCTTATTTTTTGCGTCACTAATTGTACTTTGCAATTACAGGCTGAATTTTTGCATAAAGTACACTGCGAAACCAGAAAAAAATTCGAAGTGTGGTGAAATTGAAAAAAAAAAACGCATTTCTTTTATTTGGGGGAAATGTGTTTTTACGCCATTCACCCTGGGGTAAAACTGACTTGTTATGCATGTTCCTCAAGTCGTTACGATTAAAACGATATATAACATGTATAACTTATATTGTATCTGATGGCCTGTAAAAAATTCAAACCGTTGTTAACCAATATACGTTCCTTAAAATCGCTCCATTCCCAGGCTTATAGCGCTTTTATCCTTTGGTCTATGGGGCTGTGCGAGGTGTCATTTTTTGCGCCATGATTTGATCTTTCTATCGGTACCTTGATTGCCCATATACGTCTTTTTGATCGCTTTTTATTACATTTTTTCTGGATTTGATGCGACCAAAAATACGCAATTTTGCACTTTGGGATTTTTTTGCGCTGACGCCGTTTACCGTACGAGATCAGGAATGTGATTAATTAATAGTTCGGGCGATTACGCAGGCGGCGATAGCAAACATGTTTATTTATTTATTTATTTATTTGTTTACTTTTATTTAAAACCTGGGAAAAGGGGGGTGATTCAGACTTTTATTAGGGGAGGGGGCTTTTTACTATTAACAACACTTTTTTTTTTTTTTACACATATACTAGAAGCCCCCCTAGGGGACTTCTAGTATATACACTTGGATCTCTCATTGAGATCTCTGCAGCATAGATATGCTGCAGAGATCCATGAGATCGGCACTCGTTTGCTTTCGGCTGCTGCAGCCGAAAACGAACGAGTGCCGAGCCGAGGACTGCGCCATCTTGGACGCGTCCCCGGCCTGCATCAGTAACGGAGATCGCTCCTCCGGGACAAGGTCCCGGAGGAGCGATCTCCCCCACTAGACACCAGGGAAACGTTGCCTCCGGTAATCGGAGGCAGCTGTCAACTTTGACAGCTGCCTCCGATTAGCTAATTAGCGGGCATGGCGATCAGACCGTGCCCGCTAATAGCGGTGGTCCCGGGCTACACGCGGCACCCGGGATCGCGGCACTTCAAAGCGGGGCCGCCGCGCGGCCCCGCTTTGAAGTGCAAGTGAGGACATAGGACGTACCGGTACGTCCTATGTCCTTAAGAGGTTAAGAGCGAACTGGGTCCTTTTAAGAGCGACATGGGTCCCTTTTAAGAGCGACCTGGGTCCCTTTTAAGAGCGACCTGGGTCCCTTTAAGAGCGACCTGGGTCCCTTTAAGAGCAAGCTCTGTCCCTTTAAGAGCGACCTGGGTCCCTTTAAGAGTGTGCTCTGTCCCTTTAAGAGTGAGCTCTGTCCCTTTAAGAGCGACCTGGGTCCCTTTAAGAGCGACCTGGGTCCCTTTAAGAGCGATGTGGGTCCCTTTTAAGAGCGACCTGGGTCCCTTTAAGAGCGACCTGGGTCCCTTTAAGAGCGACCTTGGTCCCTTTAAGAGCGAGGTCCCCAGGTCGCTCTTAAAGGGACTCAAGTCGCTCTTAAAGGGACAGGACCCAAGTTGCTCTTAAAGAGATGGGACCCAAGTTGCTCTTAAAGGGACGGGACCCAGGGTTAAAGTCTCTCTTAAAAGGAAGTCACTGGTAAAGGGGCGCTCTGGAAGTCACTGGTAAAGGGGCATTCTGGAAGTCACTGGTAAAGGGGCGCTCTTTTCAAGCACTATGTATTTCCCTGGAAATGCAAATCTAGTTGAACAAATATTCATAAATTGATGTAAAATAATCGCAAAATAATCGCAAAGAAATTCACCTGGTACTGGCCTGGTAAAGTGGGCGCAAATCCCATAATCCCGTAATCAAAACAGGTAGATTAAAAAATTGTGGCAGCTAAAAAATATTTGAATACTCGTTCAAAAATAGAATGACTAAAAATGGGCAAAAATCTATTCGCCTAAAAATAGACACAAAGCCCTTGATAAATTTTCCCCACAGTGTTTAAATTTCTGTTATGTAATGTATTATCTTTAAAAAAAAATGTTTTAAACAACCCCTTTCATTAAAGGAGAAGTCCGGCCAAAATTAATTTTTGATATGTTGTTACTTATGAAAAGTTATACAAATTTCTAATGTACATTAATTATGGGAAATGCACATATACTGCTATTTCCCTTAATTTAGTAGATCAGGAAGTGTTAGAAATATCTCTGAAGAAGTGACGTCACGACCCAGGGTGTAATTCCTATGGAGTGTCCAGCAGGGGGCGCTCTCTATATAGAAGTCTATGGGACTTTATTGTTTCTATGGGTTTCTATGTAATGTAATGTAATGTAATGTAGTGTACAGTGCTTTATTGAATGAATACATCTATGGAATACTTTGGGGAGCAAGTGTCCTTCCCAAAGTATTGATAACTTCCGCCTATACCAATGCTGAGTCCCTGCCTGGCCGCCGCTCTCCGCTCACATATACCGGCTCCCGGCATCAGCGCGGACACCAGGATGCATCGGGAGCCGGTATGTATGGGGGGGAGAGCGGAGAGCGGCGGCCAGGCAGGGACTCAGCATTGGTATAGGCGGAAGTTATCACGGAAGGAGGAGGAGGAGGGGAGAGCTGCTGTGTACTGAGCGGCTCCCCCCTGCGCCCGGCGGCATGTCATATCCATTACCCAGCTACAGCTCCCATCACCTGTTCATACTAGAAGCAGATGATGGGAGCTGTAGTTCAATGTATATGGTCCGGATCGGCGGGAATGCGGCGGATCAGCGTGTGGCGGATCGGCGGGAATGCGGCGGAAATTCGGCGGAAATGCGGCGGATCGGCGGGCTTACTGTGTATTGAATGTATTGAATGAATACATTTATGCAATACTTTGGGGAGCAAGGACACTTGCTCCCCAAAGTATTCCATAGATGTATTCATTCAATAAAGCACTGTACACTACATTACATTACATTACATTACATAGAAACCCATAGAAACAATAAAGTCCCATAGACTTCTATATAGAGAAGTCCTGCTGGACACTCCATAGGAATTACACCCTGGGTCGTGACGTCACTTCTTCAGAGATATTTCTAACACTTCCTGATCTACTAAATTAAGGGAAATAGCTCTATATGTGCATTTCCCATAATTAATGTACATTAGAAATTTGTATAACTTTTCATAAGTAACAACATATCAAAAATTAATTTTGGCCGGACTTCTCCTTTAAGCAAAGCAAAATAGTGCCTCTGATAGAGAACAGCTCCTACTATAAAGTGTCATACCATCAATGCATGGCATGGTCTAATTTATGCATGCTTATGCCAGTTTGCCCTGGCAACAAAAGCTGGGACAATTCATGGAGCTTGACCTAAATCCTGTCAATAGGCTTTGTTTAATTAGGTCTTTTAACTAAATTTGTTGGAATATGGTAACTATTTAAAATAGGCATAATTAATTTTTGGGTAATAATAAATTATAAAATGAACCAGATTTAGTTTTTTTTTTAATCATTAAAATAAAAATTAAAAAGCACAAATTGGGGCAGATTTAATAATACTGCCCAATACGTATCACGGTTAAATATGCCCCTTTTTTACAAAATAAACTAAAACATAATACATGTAATGTAAAGTTCATATATTTTTTTTTTTTTGCTTTTGTTTTTTATGGCAAAGAATGCAACAAAATTCTGGCTCATCTGCAATATTACATTTGCCCCATTTTTTTATATTTGCTTCTAACATTTATTAGTGAGATAGTAAGCTATGTGCACACAACATTGGTTTTAGCCTTATTTTTGGATGGCCATCATTTTAGGCAATAATACTGAGTTACGTAAATATTTAATGTTTTAACAGTGTGTGTACAGTGGTTAATTTTCACATAGACTTTAATTAAGCTCACTAAAAGATTCAAAATACGGCTGCGTTTTATACCTATTTTACTTTTGTATTTTGTGTGATTTTACATAACAATCTGGTAATTAACGATTGGTGTGTAGATATTTTTTTGCATCCACTGAACATGCTCAATTAGATCTAAAAAGTATGGTGTGTGTGTGTGTGTGTGTGTGTGTGTGTGTGCAGGAGTGGCTGGTAATAATGTGTCAGTAAATAAAAATAGCCCTTTTGGAAAAGTTAGGCCCTATTCACACAATAGTTTTGAACACAATTGCAGGCAGAACATAGAATCAATAGATTTCAATGGCCCTGTTCACACTTCTGTACATGTACAGGGCCATGATCCATGCTGTAAAAAAAAAGGGCAGGTCCTAGTGTGGACTGCATTTGCGACATAGATTGCTGTCTTCTATATAGTGACCTATGTTTACAGGCTGCACTATGGATGTGTGAATGTGTGGATGTGTGATTTTTAAAACAAACATGAGTGGTATGTGGGTTGGAAAATCATCTTTGAGAATAGGCTACACATTTTTATCTATACTTTTAGTAGGGAGGAGCAATATAGTTACATAGGAATCTCTCTTACTAGAACTGTGCTAGTAAATTTTTTACTGATGGTTGAAAATCAACTAATCAAGATCAATAATAAATGATTGGTCAGAAAAGATCAAATAATGATTACAATTGTCCAGGGTATATAACCTTTACGCAGCGTGGTGTATCTTGTAATGTAAGGTTGAAATGACTTTTTTAATTACCTGTTCCTCTAATTGAAAAGAGAAATTTTGTTTATAAAAGTACAAACAATAACATTATTTTGTACATGAGAAAACTACCAGTTTCTTAGCAAGCCATGACACATTTTTTAGCTTTCAACAGTTCATCCATCTATGGTGGCCAATAAAATACCATGAAAAATATATATTTTTGCATATAATCCAATGTTCTTTCAAGCATGAGAAATATTTCCAATAGCCCAGATTATACATTATCCACTCGAAGAACTAAAACAGACATGTATGAATGAAAACATATGGGGGTAAAAGTAATAGATTGTCAGTCATTTTCATAACAATACTTCCTCATTCTTCAAGTAATCCTTTGTGAAGCCCATTAAATATTATTGCTCTACAGCTACATGGGCAGCTATTAGTCTAACATTAATTATTCGTGAATTAAATACTTCTTTTTCACAGCCAAAAGTCTAATAAATAAAATAGCCCTATTTCAAAATGAAGTATATGTTGGCTGACTTTTATGTTTTTATTAAGATGGAAAGTGCTCAGAAGCTATTATTTTGTCAGATTTCTCATTTAGCAAAGCAGCTTCATTTTATGTACAGACAGCTCATGAATCAATACCTTTCCTTGCGCAATGTGTCATTTGTTAATCGGATATTGATAAAAATATTGACATGTTGCTAATTAATCCAAAACCTACAGCCGGCCATCATATGTTCTCTTAATTATGTTCTTCATCTTAGTCTTAGAACATCAACACATAGATGTTGAGCACTAGACAGTAATATGGGTTGTCAAAATTCAAAGTTCCCTAACACAATTATAGAGTAGTAGTAGATGGAAAAACAAAGTAATTATGGCAAGTTTCAAATAAACTAAACATTTAATAAGCTATTTCTGCCTTACATTGTGCTCTCCATGCTAGAGTCTCATTATTACTTTATGAAGGTTATGTATAGTATGATGTTCTATATATCTCCCCATTGTTAGTTCAACGTATAAAACAAGTAGAAATATGATTAGTATTTCATAATGTTTAACATCTTGTTGCAAAAAAGGGCCAGTCGAGCCTCGTTTAAGAGCCTCAAAACATAGGACTAGCCAGATATCTCTCTTGGAAGGGCCCATCCAAGGGGTGGCTCCTGTAGGGAAACCACCAAAACCACCGTATTAAGTGGCCCTATAAGTCAATGTAATGACAAGGGAAAAACCAAGGCCAGGTGCCCATCCACAGACAGTTGTTTCGGGGTGTTGCCCCTCATCAGTGTGGAGCTTCTTTCCTGGAGGGATATCTAGCTAGTCCTGTGTTTGGAGACTATTAAATGAAGCTCCACTGGCTCTTTTGCATATTCGTATAGTTGTTTGTTTCTAATTGTTAAAGAGTTTCCAAATGATTTGCAATAAAAATCCATAGGAACAGAAATTATCTTACAACAATTTTTACATTTGTGTCTTGTTTACAGAACAAAAAATTTTTTACAACTGTGTGAAATATAATGTACTGTATGTCTCAAAGAAACATATCAAAAGTTTTTATCAGTCAGGGTATGAGTATTCGGTTTGAGTGTAGCATACTCCGCTACCTGCTCCATGTCTGAGACCTAGATGGCCCCATAAATTAGCATTAGGAGTCAGGAGGTAACCCATTTAGCATATATTTTTCCTAGGACATTCTCCTGGTTGGTCGCAGTCTGAACACTCAGACCCCGACCATAAAAACTTGGGTTTTGGCTTGTTGGATAAGTTTTTTCTTACAACAGTGCCCATTTATACAAATCCCTTTTTTACCTGTCTACATCGAAAAGCATATGGGGAACAAAAAATTTCAATAATGGTAGTAAAACCTTGTCCAATACTATTAAAATAATAGAATTTTGTTATTATGGTTTTTATGAACTGCGATTCTATAGGTTCATTATATATATTGGAGTGCCCCTGTGGGTTATAATACTGTATATTGGTAGGCCAGCCAGGAAAATCAAAAAGACAATGGCTGAACATTCTATGCATTATTGCAATTTAGATATAAGGTACACATTACACAAAATTTTTAATTTGTCGAGTTCACACTACATTTTTTCAGTCCATTTAACATATCCTTTTTTAAATAGTTACTTTTAACATGCACAAAAACGTAGTTAACCACATATTTGTGTTTGCTAAAAAAAGAAAAAGAAACACCGCTTTTTTTTTTTTTTTTAATAATCGAAGTCAATAGAAAAACAGATCCAAACAATTGCACACAATTGCTTTCATTTTTGCATCCGTTTTTGCATCACTTTTTTTTTAAAAATAAAACCTAAACAAACTGAAAAGACAGTGTGAACCTTGCTTAAGGCAATGTTTCCATATCCTCAAAATTACAGGTGTTTTTATTTGAAGACCATCATTTAACAGAAAATAATGGCTGTTATTATGAAACAATGGTCTTTATTTGTCAATAAATGATGGCTGTCCAATAAAAATGGCCATCATTTTGACAATGTGGGAAGATAGCCTAAAAATATTAAAGGAAAATTAAAGAAAGAAAAATGTTTTAAGGAGTTAGAATTCAAATATATTCTTTGGGCCACAACCACACAACATCTTTTTTGGGTTGTTTGATGGATGTTTTTTTCAGACGGCCATAATCTTGCAACCAAATAATGTCTGTTCTTCTCCTTTATCTTTAATCAGCTAATCAGCGGCTGAGACAGGAAACCAGTGTCCTACCTCATCCACTGATTGACTGATTGTAGATGAAGAAAGAAGATGCTACGTGCTGGGAGCCCAGGACAGCTCAGTCTGGCCCCCAGAGGGGTTAAATGGTGTTACATGGCATGCCCACCTAACCCATTGGTGGTCAAATTGTTCAGTCTGGCCCCCAAACGGTTAAGTGGATATGCCCTGTGACCTTACTTAACCCCTTGGGGACCAGACAGGTCAGTTTGGCCTCCTAAGGGCATGACTGTGATTGGTCAGGTAGGACATGTAACCCCACTGTCACATATCCCACTGACATTTTGCTTCTGAACAGAATAGAGAGAAGTTGCTGCTGGAAGAAAAAGATGGACCTGAAAACATTGCAATCCTCTGTGCTGAGGAGCTGGGGGTTGCCAGAACGTCCATGGAAGAAGAGTAGGAGGTCTACAATGTCTGTACATTAAAAGTGCTGTGCAGAAGAGAGAGGTTGCTGATGCAGGCAAAAGAAATATAGGCCTGAAAATTTTACATAACTGCTATTTTCAAGGCACAACAGTGTGACAGTCTTTGCTGAGAAGCTGTGGAGTCCCTGAACATCCATGAGAGAAGAGAAGGGAGGCAAAAACATCCATACACCAAGAGTGCTGTGGGGCAAAAGCCAGGTGGATCAGATCCAGGGGGTCCCAGAATGTCAGTGGAGTAGGTACTTGTGGACCAGTAGCTATTGAGTTAGGGGCCTATTCCACGGAGAGATAATCTGCCAAATGGGCTCGATTCGGCCGATAATCGCTCGGTGGAATAGAGAAAGCGATCAGCCGATGATCGTGTCATCGGCTGATCGTTTATTTAGACCCAGACATAATATCATCGGTCACCCACCACGCATCGCTGCGTGGAATAGCGGTGCGCGCCAGGCGACCGACGATTCAAGCAGCATACATTACCTAGCAGCACTTCTCCTCCGCTCCGTCTTCATCCCGGTCCCACGCGCAGCAGCAGCAGTGATTGGCTGAGCGGTCTGACAGCTCAGTCAGGCCACTCTGGAGTTGATGCTGCGAGCTGGACCGGGATGAAGACAGAGCTGAGGAGAAGCCCTGCTAGGTAATGTATGTTGCAAGGGCTGCAAGGACATCAGTAACGATGCCTCTGCAGCCGTCGCTAAACGATCATCGGGCCGTGGAATAGGCCCAGTAAATGAGCGCCGATCTACCAGATCGGCGCTTGTTTACATTATTGATCAGCCCATGGAATAGGGCCTTTAGCCAATAAAAGGACCTTTTATGCATGCTGATTGTTGGACAGGAGCGCTGAAAGAAATGCTGCTGTGACAGATAATCAGCCCCTGTAAAAGTGTCAGCGATCAGCTGAGGGTCAGTCAAATATAAATAAGACCCCAAACAGCCTTGTAGGTTGAAAAATAAAAGCGGTATCACTCTTAGAAGGTAAGGAGGAAAAAACAAAAATGCAAAAAGGAAAATTTACCTGGTCCTTAAGGCCAAAATCCACTATGTCCTTAAGGAGTAAAAGAGGACCTGTCACCCCCCCCTGTGCCGGGGTGACAGGCTTCCGACCCCCCGCTAGAGTACCTTATACTTACCTGATAGCGCGGGGTCCCGCTTCTTGAGACGGTCCGGTGACGTAGATGTCAGCGCCCAAAGTCCAACTCTCATAGAGAATGACTGGTGATTCCGACGCTCCGTCATTCTCTATGAGAGTTGGACTCATCTCAGGAGCGTGCGCAAAAAAACATCTGAAAATAAGTGACATGATTATTATTTTGAAGTCACCACAGATAACATCTGTCATTTTATACATTGTGAGCATTGGACATCCGTCATTGCATTTACTTTAATGCACATGGATGCCTTTTCTCTTTTTTTGACTTTGTGTGAACATAGCATAACCTATTTAATAAAAAAAATAATTAAACTGGTGTAAAGTAGAATTGGCTTAGTTGTTCCTAACAACCAATCAGATTCCATTTTTCTTTCCTCACAGATTCTTTGGAAAATGAAAGGTGGAATCTGATTGGTTGCTACGGGCAACTGAGAAAATTCTGCTTTACCAGTTTGATAAATTTCCCCCAATACTTTTCCTGCTTTAAGGGAACCAGAGTGTTAGGCTATGTTCACACAACATAATTTTTTAGTAAAGAGCAGAAGCTGATTGCAATGGAATCTTTAATGCAGGGCCGGCATTGCATTGAAGTTAATGCAATGCTGCCCGCAGTGTTCACATACCGTTATGTTAATACCTGTTCGTTAGAACGGGCATTAAAATAATAAACATGCCTACTATTTCTGGACGCTATCCACCGAATAGCCGTCAGAAAAAATAGCTGTTCAAACAATGTAATGCACGGCGGCCGCTGCACATTACATTGAAGTGAATAGCTAATGGATTTCTGGGCACACCCGACAGTGCCTGCAAGTCAATATTAATAAAAAAAAGAACTTTCCTACAGCCGATACAGAGGTATCGGCTGCAGGAACGTCCTAAATGTAACAGATGCTGTTAAACATAGTGTGAGCACAGCCTTGGCCAGTTCATGAGAAAATACAATCTTTTTTCTGCATTTTGGAAAACAGAGCGGGCTTATTTGAAAGTTTGTGTTCACCTGAAGTGTGAACAATAAACAATAAATACAAGTGTTGCTAGAGTTGGGCAATTTTTACAAAAAAGATGATGAAAGCCACAAAGAAGGGATGTGGCCGTGGTGCTGCTGCTATGATGCAGCTGCTGCTGCAGGGAGTGATCGTGGGAAATCTTTACCTGCTAAGCTAGAAAATATAACACCTTCCTCAAGTGCAAGCAGGTGGCAGAGATTACAATGTCACTTACTTAGGCCCAATACAAATACAAATGGTCAATCAAGAGCTAATGGAGGCTTTAGTTGATTACATGGCACAGTGAGCTGCAGTGGGCCAGACATCAGAAAAGACAGTAAACATCCAAGGCTCCCTGTGCTTCCTCTTCTGCTTCTGTTGTCTTGGCCTCTTCAGGACCCTACCCAGTGAGAGGCCCATCTGACTCCCCTCAAAATGTATTAGCACCAATACCACCACCAGCAACATTGCCAGCCTTGTCCACACTGTCCTAGGGAAGTGTGCAGATTTTCATCCCCTAAACCCTGGAAAGAAAGCATAAATATTCCCCATCACACTCACGATCCTTGTTTCTAAACAGGAGCATTGCAAAACTGCTTTCCTTTAAAATTCTCCCATTGAGGCCGGTGGAGACAGAGAACTGATGGCGGTGGTCATCCTAGGTGGACCATTCCTCACCTGCACCAACAAGTTAAGGAGAAGGTACTGTGTGTGTTGGTTAACACCGTTAGTGCCACATAGAGATGAGCGAATTAGACACGTTTTGCCTCGTAAGCAGCAAAACTAATCTGTGCTCATCTCCATCAGGCTGCTGGCTCCATGTAGAAGTAGGATACCACCTAGCAAAAGAAAGCTGATTCACTCATCTCTAGTGCCATGGTCCACATTACCACATTACCAATGGTCAGGAATGTTACTTCTTCCTATCTGCCCACTGAGTGAATGTAATGGTGGCACATCTCTTGCCACCACCCAGGATTGCTGGACAGCAATTCTAAACCCCACTTGCCTCCTCCTCCTACTCCGCTTCCTCCTCTGCCACTTCCTCATCTGGCCAGCGTAGATCATGCACCACCACTTTCAGCACAGCTAGGGGTTAATGCCTGTGCTGAAACTGACAAACCCCACACTGCATAGGAGCTGTAGGTGGAGATAGAGCAGTAGACAGAGCAGTGGTTGCTTCCATTGAACCTGAAGCCCAGCAAGGTAGTGCACGACAACTGGCAAAATCTGGTGTCTGGCCTTGCGTCTGCCTGGCACATGTGCTGAACTTGGTTGCCCAGAGATTCCTGAAACATTACCCTGAAATGCCAGATCTGCTGCAGAAAGTGTGTTCTATCTGTGCACACTTTAGGTATTCTCATCCTACCAGACTTGCTTCTCTGAGCTGTAGCAAAACATTGGCCTTCCCACCCATATATGATGTACCCCCACACTGAAACTCCACCTTGCACATGCTGCAAAGAGTCAGCAAACAGCAGCAGACCATAGTCGAGTTTCAGCTGGGACACGCACAAGAGAGTCAAAGTGCAGAACAACAACTATTTACACCAAAGGAGTGGGCCCCCGTGCGGGACATTTGTGCTGTGTTCAGATGCTTTGAGTATGCCAGAAATCTGGTCAGTGCTGAAAACAGCATTATCAGTGCTACCATCCTCGTCCTATGCTTGCTAGGAAAAAAGGCTATGATGGGGGATGTCATGGTGGCACAGGAGGAAACAGAGGAGGAGGAGTAAGAATTTCCCCAATTGTTGGTTCAGTCATCTACACCTCGGCCCAGCCAGGAGACAGTTTTGGAGGAGGAGGAGGAGGCTTTTTGCTTACAGCAGGGTGGCTCCCAGAGAGGCTCACAGGTGGCACTGGAGAGTGGCTAGGGGAATGCAGAAGAGCCAGAGCAGAAGTTTTCCACTGAGGACAGTTTGTCCTTGATTCTGTACAGCCTTGCTCATATAAGCAATAACATGCTGCACTTCCTAAGAAAGACCCCCGAGATTCTAACTAATGTAGACTTCTGGTCTTGGAAACCAGCAATGCCTTGGAAGAGAGGGTGAGCATGGCTGCAGTGTGGAACACCTTCCCTCAGCACTCCACAGAATGCACCATCACCCTCAGTAGATACTGCACATATGAGCAGGAGGAAGAATGGTGGATGAGTATGTGTCAATACGTTGAGTGTTGACTTTCCATTCTATTTATGGGTTTCCAAACTGGACACCGAGCCAGAGCTTACCCTCTATGTTTTGAAAGTGCTGGCCTGCCCTTCAGCAAGTGTGCTCTCAGAAAGGGAATTTAGCACCACAAGGGTTGTCATCACCGATAAGCAGGTCTGCCTATCCACAGCCAATGTGGAAAAACTTACATTCCTAAAAATGAATTGTCGAATTGTCGGTCCTGATGCCTGATTAAGAGCCTATATACAAATCTACAGTGTTGGCTATCTCCTCCTTGGCGTCTTCTACCTCCTCCTGCTCTTTTTTCTTCACTTGGATGTCTGTGTCCTCTTTCAAAATTATTTATTAATTTAATTTTACTAAAATGAACAGCATTGATCAATAAGATCAGTGCTCAATTATTATGGGCTGCTGGACCCCATAGCAATCGAGCGCTGAGCCGGGATCAGTGTCAGAGCCTTGTTCTTACCCCCCATTTTAGTTTCTTTTTTAACCCTCTTACTCTTCGTACACTTATTTTACAGTAATTTTTAGACCCCAAAATGTGGGTCCCCATTGCTTTTAATGGGGCTCTGGTCTGGGCTTAAGTTTATGTTCAGATCGCTCGAACCCATTGAAATTTCCACTGGTCTGCTCATCACTAAATATTAATTAATGAAATATTGTCTTAGCAAGACTCAAGGAGTATTCATAGACCATAAACAACGCTTCTTTGAGTCAAGAATGTACCAGTTTTGTCCCTTCTTCCAGACTATTTTTAAATGTAAATTACACTGTACTTTTTAAATGCTGAATCGTTCCATTCTCCTTTATTCTAAACAGTTGTGAGCATGCTGTGATGTGATGTAATGGTAAACAATTTAAATGCCAGTGAAGTGAACGTCGAATGATTAGACAATCCTTTTCACAGAGTGGTTTAAAGATTTAGTTGACATAAAGTACAAAAATCTGCTACAATCCAATCATTACAAATTGATTACTTTTATTTGCTGAAAGGGTATTGATTTACTAGAGAGTAAATGAGACATAATATGAATCATAGGAGAAATGAGTAAAATTTTAAAGCTATGTTGTGGAAATCATTAACGATACCCAGGCAAAGAAAATCCATATGTCGGGAATTAAGAGTCTGGTTTATATCATAGTGACTGTCGATGGTGTTCTGACTATGTGCTTGCTATTGTTAATGTACCTAATGTGTTCACAAATGCTCTGTGATCTTACAAGAGAAATCCAGCTTATAATATTGCTAGCTTAAAATTTGTTTGTGCACTTAAAATATTAAATTGTCATAAGTTATGAAGCTGTTTCATGTTCAGCTGTTGAGTGTGTGTATACCTAGATAGTCAACCGTGTCTATCAGGGAAGAAGACCTATTTATACATGAATAGCTGTCAGTCTCAAGCAGTAACGTTGAGTGATTCTGCATGTCGTGTGAGGTGTAAATGTTTGAAAGATTGATTTATTGCAGCACTACGAAAAGGTGAAGTAAATTTGAAGGACAAACATAAGGGATTTTGAAAACCCTTTACACTACAATTCCAGCCATGAATAACAGGGATGTTGGTTCTCTGAAAATCAAGTTTAAGTGCAACACATGTGTAAGTGTCTAAACTAAAGAATAGCTGCTAGATATTGTATCCTTATTATTATCTATAGCTCCAAAACCAAGGAAAGACGATATATATATATATATATATATATATATATATATCTGCTCCAGATATTTACAAGCAGACACTTAAACACCAAAAAGGAACTCACTGATTCCTTAGAAACAGTGTTGTAGGTGTATTTAGATTTTTTAGATATTTAAACATAGATTTTATTCTTACATATTTTTAACTTAAAGGTTATTCCAATCTCATTAAAGACATATCCACAGGTTTTAAAGAAACAGAGTCGCATACACAATTCACCCATTAACCTGTATGGGAGTTACATAAACTGTGTAAAACATTACACCTAGCTGTTTTTGAAATCCTTGCCGATTACAACCACTGCATCCAGGCCAGTTGGGCCAAGGGTTCCCCCTTCTTCAGATATGACAAGGTCCCAGAGTTTGGACCAGCATCTAAAAAAAACTTTTATGGCAGCAAATTAGTATAACATACTGTAGATGAAAATCTTATTGACATTCAGATAGGTCAGATTATCTTTTATTAAGTCAGATGCCAAATCAGATGGCAATCCACATTGTATTGAGGACATTGGGAAAAGAAAAAACAAGATATAGCAGTTGGCACTACCAAGAAACTCACATTGGGGCCATGGTAACAACAGGCAGTGGAAATAATATTCTGGTGGTGCTCACTCTTAGAAGTGGTATGTGCAAAATCCAAAACTATAGAAACTTGCTACAAGGATGTTTTAAAGAACATGGAATAAAGATTTTTTTTTTTTCAAATTTGCTTTCAAGTTTCTACAGTTTTGGACTTTATTTCTTTATGTTTTTAAGATTTAGGCCTGCCCAGCACTGTGGCACAAGCATGGTCCCAAGTCTACAAGGCAGTATACCAAGACTGGGGCAGTCTTATGCAGTCTATGCAGTCTATAGATGCCGTACAAACATAATTTACTCTTGTTTCTTTTTTTTATTTTTATTTTTTGTAACACTGCTCTCCCTCAACACTTGGTAGGCTTCATTGCTCCCACAGTTCCTCACAGGTCAGGCTCTCTACAGCCATGGCTATACACACTGTACATGTCACTGTCTAGCACCCTCTGAAGTTCCAACTGGTCTTTTCCTCTCCTACACCACTACATCAGTAGCAGCTCTTAGCATGGGCCAGGAATGCCTCCCCTTACTGCCTCCCCTAACCGCCTCCCCTTACTGCCTAATGGTACTTTTACACGGTAAGATAATTCGCCCGATCACACGATTAACGATTTTGAATGAACGATGTTTTTTTTTTATAACGATCAGTGTTTAGACAGAACAATACAACGTACGGAAAATTCGCTATGCGATTGTTTTGCGATCGTTTAAGCCTATCTCACACATAGGTGAAATCGCTGAAAGAATGTTTACACGGAATGATCTGCGATTTTTTTGCGAACGATCAACGATGATTTGAGAACATGTTGAAAGATCAAAATGAACGATTTTTTGCTCGTCGTTTGATCGTCCGCTGCGTTTACACGTACGATTATCGTTAGAAATTTACCGTTATCGTGCAAAAACTAACGATAAATCGTCTCGTGTAAAAGGACCATAAGGCATTGTTCACACACCATAAAATTAAAGCAAAATATAGCCAAAATTGATTACGATCATCCAAATAATGAACATGCTCATTACCTACTTTTGCAAAATACAGCCGCATTTTTGTCATCTGTATACACATTGCTTTATTTTCACTCACAATTATGGTGGCATTTAGCTTTTATTTTACTGTGTATGAACATACCCCAATAGTCTCATAGGGGAAGATTTATTAAAGGGTGTAAAATATAAACTGGTGTAAACTGCCCACAGCAACCAATCACAGATCAGCTTTCAGCTCTGATAAAAAAGAAAAAGGAGCTCTGATTGGTTTCTGTGGGCAGTTTACATTCTGTACCATAGTGTTCAAAGGCAAA
Source organism: Dendropsophus ebraccatus (assembly GCF_027789765.1). Taxonomy (NCBI): domain Eukaryota; kingdom Metazoa; phylum Chordata; class Amphibia; order Anura; family Hylidae; genus Dendropsophus; species Dendropsophus ebraccatus. The sequence continues at coordinate 96,251,009 of NC_091455.1, read as the reverse complement.
ATTCAGTGCAAACATCTTGCCAAACTACATAGAAAATGCAGCAAATATATACAACATTAAAATGTTACAATTCACAGGAGGTGACAGTGTACAACATTTCCTGTAAATTAAAGCACAAATGGTTAACAAAATAATCATCATTATCATCATCATCATCATCATCATAATACATAACAATAATCTATGAGTTGAAAAATTAAATCTAACATTGAGCTATTTTTCTTCTTTCTATTAGTTCTTCTTCTATTCTATAACTGGACCTGTTATTTACCCCACATGCTAGACTGTACGCTACAGTATAAACTTGCCTTTGAAGTTTTATATAACCCTGTTGGGCGGATGTTGCACCTGTGTATCATAATCGAATCACTTTCTAAAGCAGACTTATCTAGGAAACCCCAGTGGCACCATTTGTTCCTATTGCTGCAAAAACTGTTCTGTCTGCATTTGGATGAACAGAACTATTTGTATATGAAACATATTGTTGTAATTCACATTTGTACCATTTAATACTGTAAATATTCTCCTTAGAGAGACATCTCAGAAAGCATACACATAAGGTTTGGAAATATTTATGTTGCCTTAGATTACAATTAATCACTAGTAAATATGTTGTGTGACTGCTGGGAATTGCTAGAACCACTAGATTCAAGTTAGTAGCCTCCATTCATATTGAGCTGGCAAGTAACAAGAAACACAAGAACGGAAAAATCTGACGGTAACAGAATGTTGTGTCTACTGTATGAGTAATAAATCAGAAAGATATAAAATACTGACCTGCACTGTACATTTAGCTGATATACATTATTATATACAGTATAGATTGTTATATAACTAAGATAAAAAATCTCATGATATGGTTTTTGCAATTATTCCACATAGTTCTTATATTTTTAGATTCTGAATTTAGACATTAGTTTAGTTTATCTCTGGGTTTGGATTTCATGCAAAATAAATTTAAAGAAAAAAATATAATGTTTAGGTCATGCTCCCACTGCACTACCGGCCGGATGATCCTCACTGCCGCTGAATTTGGATGCGGGCACATCCGTATGCGCCCGAATCTGAATTCACTGCCTCACACAATGAAGTGTGCGGCTGGAGCTGCATGCTCTATTGTGTGCACTGACAGGTTTTCCACGGCCATGTCAGTTTCTTGTGACGCCTGTAGGAATCCCGGCCATAGTGTATACTATGTGCATACACTTCGGCCGGGATACCTTAGAAGGCAGCACTACGTAAGTTCCATAGTAATCTTGGCTGGTATGCTCCACAGGTTGCACAGTAGCTCTATACTGTGCTGCAGGGAACGATATCAGCACAATTATGCTGAATGGTTCCCTTCAAAGAAGCCTCTTCCCAGCGCATGTGCAAGCATGTGACACCGAGTCAGATGCCGGGGGGATTGCTGCCGTGGGCGGACCCCAGGTCAGATACTGTACAGGGCGGGTAGGTGTCAGGACTCGCGATCACCAGATGGCCACCAGGTGTCAGATATATTTTGGGGGGGGGGGCCATGCCGTGTAGCCATCAATTTAGATTCTCGCGCCGGGGGGATTGACTGGCTGCACAGGATGGGTAAGCTCCGGGGCGAGGGGGAGCACACAGTGGGGGGAATAGGTTACAGTGGGGTTAGACGGACAGCTTTCTGGCACATCACATGCGCTGGAAAGAGGCCCCTTTAAGGTATTTTCTAAGGCATTTTCTAATAATATTTCGTTTTTCTGGTATTATTTCATTATGTCAGACTTGGGCAGATAGTGGGCAGAACTGTGCGGTGTGGGCTAGGCGAGCTGGACGGGCAGGGAGAGGGCAGGGGGGGCGCTACAGATGGGGGTGGACTGGGCGGGCCGAGCAAGTGCTCTGGGACAAAGGCGACACCCCAAATGCTCTTCAGCGCCTAATTTGCATGGGGGCAATTAGCGAAATTTATGAAGAATGCAGAGGGGCAGAGGAGCGTTACGAACATCAATCAACTCCTAAGGTAGAGGACTTCTGTGGCAAATCAGCAGGTTCTCTTGGCAGTGCCACTTTAAGGACATAGATATATTTTATTCTATTTGCCCTTTACATCATATGACAAATCCTTTAGGGATCAATAACATTTTTGCTTATTTGCCTACATATGAACTACATGTTTGGCATAAGTCAGGTGGAAAAATAT